>NC_139968.1:10422722-10497722 GCF_963993115.1 Abramis brama | reverse complement strand
AAAAAATCAAAGGTACAAGACTGTGTACCTAACCGCTTTTAGTAAGGGAAAGAACTACAGTCCCATGAAGCATTGCGAATAGCATAATCAACTTAAAAATGGAGAAACAAAACTACTCATTTGCAAATGTTGATTATATGTGTACAAATATATTTTAAGTTTATTGCAAAATATGCATATATATTCAAACATTTCAATATTTTGATCGACTCTATTTAGTCATTCGCAGTGCTTCATTAGAGTGGGCGGAGCTAATGAGATGTTTCGACTTTGATTGGTGGAATTTTCTGTACAGCATTATGGGTAATGTAGTTTGTCATTAGGAATTCCGCTGCTAAACACAATTAAACACAAAATAATTACTTTAAAGGTTTATATGTTGTCGTTCAAAATTATTTTCCTTATGGAGAAAATGAATGGAGTTTTTACTTCCGGAACTCAATTGTTGCACTTTATTGCAGCTTAGGCTACGTCTACATTAAAGGAGCTGTATGCAAGTAATGTATTTCAATTAATCATAAAATGGCCCTGATATGTCACTAGACATTAAGAAATCATGTTCATTTCAAATACTTATATCACTGACAACAGTAGTACGGCCAGGATATTGTCATTTAAAAAGTGAAGTTGCAGCCCTCAACTGATGTTGATGTTGATGTTGTCATCTTGTGTTTTGGCCTGATGCAGTCTACGTTCCTGCTGGATCCTGCAGCCTATCTGGCAACCTCAAGTCGGGGAGGGGGAGGGGATACACCGCTCTACAGTAACTTGAAAGTGATTGCAGTACCAGTTTTGGCCACAATCTTACATATGGCTCCTTTAATCCTGATACATTTGAAAACGCCTTTTTCATTTCAAAACACTCTCCGTCCACACTAGCATTTTCAAATGTTTGTAGTTCACACTGAAATGTCCGAAAATGCTAAAATGATCTTAATGTGTTTTGTGTAAAAGCTCACTGAGATGATAGCGAGGGACCAGACATAATTGATATTATTAGCAAAGTATCCTCACTCCTTACCGGTACGTCCAGGTCGGACTCAATTGTCATTCCATGTTTGGTCTAAAACGCAATTGCTCTCATGTTTTGCCACAGGACAACAATTGTGAGTAAATTTTCTGTCATCTTTTCAGGAATGTAATATGAAGATTGTACAAAGGAACATTTATCATTAGCAACACTGATGTGTTGTGAATAGCACATACCTTTATAAACACACATCTATCGGTACAATATGCGGCACATGACCTAACGCGTTTCAAATACCTCCGTTTTCAAAGTCCACACTATAGCTCGAAAACGGCATTTTTAAAGGTATGCACCTTGGAGGGCGTCGTAGTTTTCGCAGGACAACAAACGCTGTCTCAGTGGGGGCGAAAGGCCGAACGTAGAGAAAAAGATGCGCTTTCAAATGTATCCGGATTAGTGTAGACCAGGGTTCCTCAAATCCAGTCCTAGAGGGCCGACGTCCTGCATATTTTAGCTCCAATCAAAAACTCACCTGCCATAGCTTTCTAGTAATCATGAAGACACTGATTAGCTTGTTCAGGTGTCTTTGATTATGATTGGAGCGAAACTCTGCAGGACAGTGGCCCTCCTGGACCAGATTTGAGGAACCCTGGTGTAGACGACGTAGCCTTAGACCTCTATAGAATTGCAATTATGCATGTCTTTTTATATTTATAAAAGAAAGAAATGTGTTGGCTTGATGTTGACTCAATATTATTCTCCCTCCCCAGATCTTCCAGAATCATTGAGATGCATTGAGACCCTTTGATCCGTCCATGTGCTCCAAAGAGGGCATGAACATGGATTCCTAGTAAAGCTTGCAGGATATGGTGCAACCACACATCACCAGCAGTCCCGCAGTCCCGAAAGGCCTGGCAGATGATGTCAGCTGAGCCTGGGCTTTGCATTCTGTCAGGCAGACATGTGGCGTTGTGGCTTTTGGCCGTCACAAGTATCTGTGACATACCTACCATATAGCTTTAGGCATTGTTATACGACTACAAAGAAAGCTGCTCATCGCTGTCGGGAGCTTATGGCCCTGTCTCACAAATCCGACTCCGTTAAGTCAGGGACAGGAGCAGGAATCTCCCAGGAACAATTGCCGACTGTTTTGTCCAGATAAGATTGCGGGTGTATTTTTAAACCATGAAGCAGCACAATAGAACAGGCAGTGCAACCCTGTGGAGACGTGACTAAACAATGCTCTCTCTCAATGCAGATGGGTGAATCTCACTAAACGCATCAAGAAAACGTCGCACCCCATAATATACACACTAGAACATGTTCCTGGATCAATATCCTTGTTGACCCTGGAACAACATTCCAATCAGCCAATTAGATTTGAGGGATAGGTTTATAGTTTACGTCAAGTTTAGCCTTACAAAAAGGGTTAGGGGCTTCTACTCCACTCTTAATTACCTATCATTTCCCTCTGATTTTAGGGTTAGGTTTAGGGGTGGGACTATGTTTTTAGACAGGAATTTTAAGTTGTTGCTCTTAAGAGCACGTCTTGCATGACAAAATCAAGCCGACTCTTTAAAGGGATACTTCATCGATTTGCATTAAGCTTTGTATCAGTAGAAACCCGGTAGTATTTTCGAATGGCCGTGCTTCCCTCCCTCATGTCCCCCTGAGACGAGAGATTTCTGTATTGTGTGTCTGGAAAAAACCTCAGATGACGCAAAAATCTTTATTTTGCATCATCTGAGGCTTTTTTGGCCAGAGGCGAGAGACTACAGCCCGTAGGAGGAGCTCGTCCCGCATGTCTTCAACCCGCCCATAGGGGGATCTCACGATAAAACGGCGTCTTTTCAGTTTCGAGTCGACTAGTAGCCTAGTTGTATCATTTCTTCCGATACTGCCCTCTGTAACCTGTAGGCGTGGCTTGGGAGTGGCCTCGTAGGACAAGTGCATTCTGGGAGTTGTTGTCTTTCATCCACATGAGCCAAAAGTACATTTTCTGTCTTTTCTCAGTCTAGAAGGCACCAACTTCTAAAATAATTTCACATTTCTACTACATGAATGACCCAATTTAAATACACATTCATCTTTCCAGCGGTGAAATATCCGGTCAGTAAGTTTAAACGATTTAAAATAACTTTTCTATTTTAATATCTTTTCAAATGTAATTTATTCCTGTGATCAAAGCTGAATTTTCAGCATCATTACTCCAGTCTTCAGTGTCACATGATCCTTCAGAAATCACTCAGGCTCTGTCCCAGAAGACATACTTCATGTGCACTTGCTGTCTTGTGGGCTTAAGGAGTGGGTATACGTCATTTTCAATGTCCCGCTCCGTCTCTTGCACAGTTGAGCGCATGAGCATTTTAAAGGACCTGTCCCAAATGGCACACTTTCGGTCTTGTGAACTTACAATTGCTACCGTGTGCGCGTGTCCGTTAAGTTCATGAGACTGAAGGGTGTCCCATTTGTCATTTTAGGTTTCAAAAGGGTGCTCACAAGTGCCCCCTTTGCGGTCGATATACTCGTAGGAAGATTGTTTAGGGTGCCATTTGGAACAGGGCCTGATTTCTTAAAATCTTATTGACCCCAAATTTTCGAATGGTATCAAGCCTATTTGTAGGACGTAACTTTGTTGTGCATTGTGTCACCGTTTTCATGACAACGTCTCATTAAACTTTGGATGTTTTTATTTTTTATTAATTCTTATATTTCTCAGTGGTAATTATTTTAAGATCCTTATTGGATATGATTTTGTGGTATTGTCTCAAAGGCTTCAATTGAGACACCATCAAATTTAAGAAAACCCATGAAGCAATCCATTAGATTTGAAGATTTTTTTAACACCAGTCTAACACTTTTATTAATTTGCCTTAGGGGAAGTGCATGTATCCCATTTCTAATTAGAAGTAAATGTTAATAAAGAGCATGGTGTACAGCAGGGAGATTGTCCGAGGGGAGCTGTTTGAACTTATGATACAGCATTTTCCATTAACAAGCAGTCTATAAAGCAGTTATTAACTGCAATTTAGTGTACACTCTCTGCCATTGTGCATTGATCTCTCCACATACAAATACATGATAATACACAAATACTCTACCAGTACAAAGTTTGAAATAATTAAGATGTTTAAATGTCTCTTCTGCTCACCAAGGCTGCATTTGTTTGATCAAAAAAACAGTAATAGAGTGAAATATTATTGTTTTTCATTGTAATGTATGTTAAAATGTAATTTATTCCTGTGATCAATGCTGAATTTTCAGCATCATTACTGCAGTCTTCAGTGTCACATGATCCTTCAGAAATCATTCTAATATGATGATTTCATGATTAATAAACTGTTCTGATTATCAATGTTGAAAACAGTTGTGCTGCTTCATATTTTATCATTCAAATGTAATAGTAAGATTTTTTAAAAAGAAAGAAATTAATACTTTTCTTCAGCGAGGATGCATTAAATTGATCGAAAGTGACAGTAAAGACTTTTACATTGTTAAAAAAAAAAAGATTTCAGTTTCAAATAAATGCTGTTATTTTGAACTTTCTATTCATAAAAGAATCCTGTAAAAATGTATTTGCAATTTCCACAAAAATATGAAGCAGCACAGCTCTTTTCAACATCAATAATTTCTTGATAAAATAATCATATTAGAATGAAAACTGGAATAAATGCATTTTAAAATGTATTCAAATAGAAAACAGTTAGTTAATATTTCACAATATTACCGTTTTTACTGTCTTTTAGATCAAATAAATGCAGCCTTGGTGAACAGAAGAGACTTCTTTCAAAAACAATAAAAACAAAAATCTTACTTTTTCTTATTTAGTGTACAAAAAACAAATAGATTTAAACACTACCCAAGACTTCTGCTGATTGATTTGGATTTTATTTATTAAAAGGCCTGCGATTTCCATAAATCGCATGTATAATCAAGTGCATACAGACACCAGCACATCTGTACATGTTAAAGTTGTTCTCAGCTGTTTTCCCCCCTGTAGATGTGCAGATGGTGACGGGGGGGGGGTCCAGGTCCTTCACCTCCTCCTGTTTCAGACCCTGTGATTGATCCCGTTTTCTGATGGTCCTTCTGAACCATCCTCTGGGACACTGGGAGAGAAAATTTCAGAGGTCTTTGATCTGAGGTGAGGAGTTTACAGTATTGGATTGAGGATCACTATTACGGAGAGGGTTTGGTGGTTCGGCACAAAGAAATGTCATTCAGCCTCTTCCTCTGTAAAGCTTTAGTGTTGATAACCAGGTCATTCAGTGGAGCCTTTCACAGTTTGTTTTGCATATAGTGAATGGGAAGGCAGTTTGTACATGACATGTGTGCATAGCTTGATAAATAGGCTGTGTGCTCAACGCACTAGTGAATGAGCGTGAGGGACCGACCCCTGTGTTTAATCGCTTAACACGCAGACCTCTGTCTGTGCTGAAAACCCTCATTGTCGCTGATTGCAGGATTGCTGTATAAGTTTCAGATCTGCCAGTGTGACTCACTATCATAGACGCGTAATTACAGGGACTGAGAACGAACCCACGCGCCTTTGTGACGTCTCGTGGATCCAAATAATGGTTAGGGAGGGGGAGAATTCAACTCTGCAGCCACTTTAACATCTTAACCCATGTTCAGCATTCCCTGTCGAAACGGGAGGTACGAGCTAAACATATTTGAAGAGCTCATCATTGTTTTTATAGCCTTAATTTGCAGCAGGTGGTATTAAAGTGCTGCTATTATGCTGTGTTAAAAGCTCTTTATTTTGTGTTGAAGGTCTCCTACAATACAGTAGGTTTACATGCATCCAAGGTCATAAAACACTTTCAATTTCTCAATTATATCTCAATTATATACATTTGCAGTATCACCTCATTTCTCACAGTGTCTGAAATTGTTCAATAGAGGATTCAGTCTCTTTTCCAACAGCCTAGATCTGCTCTGATTGGTCAGATGACCCAGTCTGTTGTGATTGGTCTACTCTGCTCTGATTGGTCAGATGACCCAGTCTGTTGTGATTGGTCTACTCTGCTCTGATTGGTCAGATGACCCAGTCTGTTGTGATTGGTCTACTCTGCTCTGATTGGTCAGATGACCCAGTCTGTTGTGATTGGTCTACTCTGCTCAGATTGGTCAGATGGCTCAGTCTGTTGTGATTGGTCTATTCTGCTCTGATTGGTCAGATTGCTCAGTCTGTTGTGATTGGTCTACTCTGCTCTGATTGGTCAGATAGCTCAGTCTGTTGTGATTGGTCTACTCTGCTCTGATTGGTCAGATAGCTCAGTCTGTTGTGATTGGTCTACTCTGCTCTGATTGGTCAGATGGCTCAGTCTGCTGAGATTGGTCTACTCTGCTCTGATTGGTCAGATGGCTGTCTGTTGTGATTGGTCTACTCTGCTCTGATTGGTCAGATGGCTCAGTCTGTTGTGATTGGTCTACTCTGCTCTGATTGGTCAGATGGCTCAGTCTGTTGTGATTGGTCTACTCTGCTCTGATTGGTTGGATAGCTCAGTCTGTTGTGATTGGTCTACTCTGCTCTGATTGGTCAGATGACCCAGTCTGTTATGATTGGTCTACTCTGCTCTGATTGGTCAGATAGCTCAGTCTGTTGTGATTGGTCTACTCTGCTCTGATTGGTCAGATAGCTCAGTCTGTTGTGATTGGTCTACTCTTCTCTGATTGGTCAGATGACCCAGTCTGTTGTGATTGGTCTATTCTGCTCTGATTGGTCAGATGGCTCAGTCTGCTGAGATTGGTCTACTCTGCTCTGATTGGTCAGATGGCTGTCTCTTGTGATTGGTCTACTCTGCTCTGATTGGTCAGATGGCTCAGTCTGTTGTGATTGGTCTACTCTGCTCTGATTGGTCAGATGGCTCAGTCTGTTGTGATTGGTCTACTCTGCTCTGATTGGTTGGATAGCTCAGTCTGTTGTGATTGGTCTACTCTGCTCTGATTGGTCAGATGGCCCAGTCTGTTGTGATTGGTCTACTCTGCTCTGATTGGTCAGATGACCCAGTCTGTTATGATTGGTCTACTCTGCTCTGATTGGTCAGATAGCTCAGTCTGTTGTGATTGGTCTACTCTGCTCTGATTGGTCAGATAGCTCAGTCTGTTGTGATTGGTCTACTCTTCTCTGATTGGTCAGATGACCCAGTCTGTTGTGATTGGTCTATTCTGCTCTGATTGGTCAGATGACCCAGTCTGTTATGATTGGTCTACTCTGCTCTGATTGGTCAGATAGCTCAGTCTGTTGTGATTGGTCTACTCTGCTCTGATTGGTCAGATAGCTCAGTCTGTTGTGATTGGTCTACTCTTCTCTGATTGGTCAGATGACCCAGTCTGTGGTGATTGGTCTACTCTGCTCTGATTGGTCAGATGGCTCAGTCTGCTGAGATTGGTCAACTATTTGACCATTTCTATTTCATGGAATCTTTAAAGTTATTGCGTAAAATAAATCGCCTAGCCCTAGAGGCTCATATTAAAGACAGTTTATTTAGCTTATTTACTGTTAGTCATCTGATATTTTATTTCAATCCTAATCATTCATGAAGTGTATGATTAATTAGTATTTCATTGTTGCATTTTGACGACAGAGTACCAAATCTTAACATAGCAGGATAGCAAAATCTTGAATGGGGGGGTGTTTTATAAAATTCTCAAAAACACTAAAAAAGGAAAGTCTTCCTCGGATGTTTTAAACAGTCTGGTTTGTCATCCCACTTTCTTCTTCATTCAATATTAGATTTTTTTTCTTTTCACTATGTACCAGTTTGAATCACATTAGCACACTGCAAAATTTCATCATTCATTAACGGGTCACCCGAGGCTTCGTTGCCTTTGATCGTCTTTTTGATCTTAAAGGAATGAGGCTATTATACAAACCTTTATTTTTTCATTGAACCTCAAAACAGACCGAGTCCACATGGATAATGATTTGCAATTGTGTATCCCATGTTGCCTCTTGCCCTGGCCTTGGACAAATGAATGGCTGTGTGTGTAGCATTGGAGGCAAAAGATCGCTCTAATGTGAAGGACATCAAATATATTAGTCACAGAACTGTTGCGATTTCAACAGGGGCGTCAGTATAGGACCGACCAGGAATGACGGTACAGTGTTATTTTAGTTTTATTTTGAATGAGATTGTATTTTTTTTTTTTTTTTTTTTTTGTTCATTTTAGATAAATTTTTTAGTAATTGCTATTTAGGTTTAATTTGTTTATTAAATTTTAGTTTTAGTTTTTTTTTATTTCCAGTGAATAATTTTAGTGCTTATATTAAGCCAAGGCAAAAAAAAAAAAATGTTTTAAGCAGTTTTAGTTAACGATAATAACCCTGTAACGATAAGTTTAATGCAAACACTCCTGTTTTTGAAATAAAAGTTGTCATTGCGTACATTGCTAAAACAATATGCTTATTATTGTCTAAAATGACCTCTCTCGATTACGTCTTTCCTCATTAAGCTTACTTTTTTTGAACCCCATTGAGATACTATTATAGTTTTTACTATAATAGTATCATTACTATAGTTTTTAAGTGATTTTATGTAAAAATACAATATTTTAATAAGTTTAAGTTTTTAAGATTTTATTTCAGTGAAAGTTTATTTTATTTAAAATTTTTTTGTTTTGTTTTTTAAATGATTTAAGTATAATAACCCTGTTTGTAAAAGCACTTAATAATCACATTTACAGTGATGCTCTTACAATGGAAATCTTGTGTGGTTTAAATGTAAGGCTAGTGTAATAAACCTTGTTTATTTATTACAAAATTACAGCCATTTTCCATATTTATAATGGTATAAACTGGAAAACTTTTAAATATTATAAACTTTATAATGCATAACTTTTTCCATATTTGTTTCTGTTTTCATCTTGCATTGCCTGAATACAGAAATTAGACATTTGCCTTTAAAATACAAGATTTTAAACTTGGTAGACATGACCTTGGTTATCGACATCCCTAGATCAGACTTGCATATATGCTACAACTTGGTAACCAAGGCCAAATCCAGGGCAATATGTATAGAGAAAATCAATATTTTCACGTTACAATGGAAGATTTGGCCTGTTAATAGAAAAATGGTGAAGTTGCTGTTTTCAGTTTCATAATATTTTACAGGCTTTCACATTGCCTCTAGGGAAGGTCACAGTGGCCCTAAATCATTCTAGATAGCTTAAGGCTAAAAATACACTCTAGTTTCTTTTTAATGGGCTGAGCTGGATTTCAGTTTCCTGTGAATTCCATTCCAATTTTCATGTTTTTTCCCCCCAATACATGGCACAGAGCATGAGCTTTTATTCGCATGCCAAACCCACTGGTGTTAGTTCCCACCACAGCCAAATGGCCATCACCACATAATTACTGGCTTCCGTTTCAAACTGCTTTGTCTCCAGATTGTCTTTAATTGTTGGTAAATTGCAAGTATTATTCCACTCACTGGCTGTAGGAGGTTATTGTTGCATAATTACTCTTGTAAAGTGTGCGTCTCAGACCGTGGACATCAATTGGAGGACACCAAACCTGGTGGGTTTTTCCTGCTCGAGATGTCATGGATTGCCGTGTGTGGGCATCAGCGAGTTCCTTTGTGAGAGATGTAGACTGTGTTTAGGCTGTCATTACACACACCCCCACCCGTTCGGGACAGATAAACCCCGCCTGTAAGAATTTGTTTGTGTTAGAGCAGCTGCTGTGAGGTGTAAGCTTTATTCATAGACTGCTTTCATCTCTGGCGTCGTTGCATTCATTGGCGTGATGGCAAACCGCCATGGGCGGCACTCTCAGCCCAGGTTGCACTGGGATAGTTAGATAGAGGGGTGGCTGATGTGTCAGCATGTTATTATAGCTGAGTTTGTTTATTATACAGATGAATTTTGGCAATCTCTGTTGAGATTCAGCTGTACTACTCTCAAGGGTCCCTTCCTCAGAAATGAAAATACACCGTCTGCACTGAGTGACACAATAGAGACTTGTTCAAACAAAGTGGGATGTCTTATTTTAGACTGCTTATTTCAACGGCCCACTGCGCAATGGCTTTTTAATTAGCTTTTGAGAGGATGCTAACATTGTAAAAACGTAACCTCAATGTTGACAGGCCAGGCAAATCTTCTAATGACAGCGTGTTGGCATTAATACTGCATAATACAGTGTTTCTCAACTGGTGGGTCGCGAGACCGTTCTGAGTGTGTCGTGGAGTGTGCAGTCAAAGAAACTACATCAACAATAAAAAATGTAATTCTAAATGTTTTGCTGATGCAAGACTTTTATTTTGAAAGACTTGCGTGAAAGCTGTTGACACTTCTGTCAGATAGCCTAAATGCCTGAGAAACGCATTGTCCTGATTCAGTAGCTGCTGTCAAATGAGATGTTGTCAGTCTATATGTTATTTCCGTAGCTTGTTATGAAATAAAAATTATCTCACCTCAGAAAAACAAACTTTCTTTTCCGGTCAGCCATTATACTAGGCTAGTAGCGCTCACTCTTCAATTGCACACGCAAATGTGGCGGCGCACACTGTATATCGCTTATACATCGCTTATATCACTGTATACAAGCATGCAACGTCGTTACGTTGTCAATTAGTAAGTCACAAAATAAAAGTAAAATACCAATAAATCACGTTACTGGTACGTCATGTGTTAGCTGAGAAGGATTTGCATGCTGGTATGATGTTCATTCTATATATCAGGAGCAGTTTCCATGTTTCATTAACAGTTCATGTTAGTATTATGTATTCTCCATTGTAAATGTTGTTTCGATAACCCCAAAATGCCAACAAACTGTTTATTTATCAGTAGTTCTCATATTCTTACCATTTATGAGTATGTTAAGTTAAAGGGGGACGGTACTTGTGTGTGTCAACAAGTTTTGTGAAATAAATGTGCTTGTTTACATTTCTTTTTTATTATAATAGGCCTATATATACAGTAATTCATAATAAAGTGCGTTGCGGCTTAATGACCATGGGGAAATGTGGGTCCCATGGCCAAACGAGTTGAGAACCACTGGCATAATGAATGCTAAGAATGGCTGATTTGAAGACTTTTTTTCACAATAGCAATTTAACCTTTCATGACAGATGTAGTGTGAGATGGTTCAATGCTATTAAACACACAAAAAAATTAATAGTTAAATTCCTAGTGAAAAACTAATCTAAACTGCGTGAAAAGATGATTGTCCACTTTCATGAAGCATTCTAGATATAATCTAGTCAGTCTCAAATTACTTGTTGAAAATATCTAAATATTTTGCATAAAATTTACGATGTAACGGAAGTAGCGACAGATTTGTTCTTCTGTATTGTGGCGTACATCAGAGTGTAACAGATTATGGAAAAAGGAAAAAAATGTAGGGCGGGGATTTGGTTCTAACCGTCAGTTGTTGATTGGATGGAGGCAGATCTGGGGTGCATTTTCCGAAAGCAACTATGGTCGCAAGTTCTGTCGTTATCAGCGTAGTTAAACGAGTCTGTGTTTCCCGAAACCATAGTTCTAACGAAAATTCGCAAACAGCATCGCAAAGTTGTGTGTGTTTGGAACGACAGCTCTCGACCTGTGGTTAGAAGCAAAGTTTCTGGTTTGCATATGACATGTGGACTCAATAAATCCTTATCTTGAGCAAAATAAGTAATCTGACATTCAGGACAACCTATATCTTTTATTTAGAATATTTACAAATGTCAGACAAAGTGCCATTTTTAAAGAGTGAGCATGTGCATATGTGTTCTAGTACAGAAGAACGATTGTTGCATCCCTTTTGAGCTGAGAGGTCCCGGGTTCAGATCCCGGACGAGCCCCCATTTGTTACGCCCCATGGCTCAAAAGGGACGCAATCAAAATTGGGACACACGAGAAAACTGAACTTTAAAGAATTTTTTATAAACAATAGGAAAACTATGCAAAAGATGTGTAATGTAGCAGTCAGGCATCAGTAGTGTAAAGCTAAGGGAATGTACAATACAATTTCGGGACTAGCTAGTTGATTTCTTCTATGGTAGTGAAGCAGCGAGTTACGTCGTTGTCGGGAAACGCACTCCTGAATTCGAACTTTGTAAGAAAGGGGCGGGGTTTAAGCGGATGAAATGATTGGAGAAGTCCATTATACATCACCAGAAAAGTGTGTCATTTAACTAGAAGATCTGAGTTATTACATTTTGATTAAGAATTGCAAGGTCAAAAAAAGCAAATAAATGAAATGCATGCATGCATGAATCATTCACAAAAAGATCTATAACATGCATTTAGAAAATCTAGCCTATTTCATGCCAACTTTAAACTTAAAATATATAGTTTTTAGGGGTGTCCATGGTTAACCGATTAACCGATTAACCGTTAAAAATTGCGTAACCGAGTGAAACATTTTGCTCGGTTAAGTGGCGTCAATGGCGTGCACTGAATTTAGTTGTAATACATTTTTGCACCACCAGAGACCGCTAGACCAGTTTTCTAATATGAAGCGGGCAAAGAAAGCGCGCGTCCGAGAGTGAAGGCTGTGCGAGAGTGAAGGCTGTGCGCGAGCGTGCGCGAGCCAGAAACAAACATATCAGTATCCGCGCCACTGATGGCAGCACAATAATATCTGTCTGCAGAGCCGCAGAGCCACAGCTTTACCCCAGCAGTTTTACCTCGAGCATGCGCAATTTCATCACAACAGTTTTACCCGCAGAGTCCGTTTACCGTTACATTAACCCATACAATTTGTATTATGCATTTCCTAAACATGTACTTGCTAATCAAACACTTTATCTGAACAAACTACTAATCTATAAAACACAATCGGTCTTCCGACCTTTTACTATTGTGTTGATATGCGCGAGGGAGAGAGAGCAATACAGCGCTCGTGTTGTTTGAAGGCGGTGAGAGTGCGCGCGCGCGGCCGGGGCTCTCTCACTGTTTGTTCTTATGTTCCCTGTCCACTGATCTAAATAATTAGTTGTTACGACGACTTATTTGTTCCCTCGTTTTAATAAATCGTGGACACGTTGAACAAATTCCCTCCCTCATTTTGATTTAACGAATTACAACGTGGCCAAAAACAGTTTGATACTATTAATTAGTGAATGCTAAAGACCTATTTTTTTGTGAATTGGTGAATATTCAGGTGAATTATTTCGTGGCCACGAATTAATAATAATTATTAAACTGTTTTTCTTACCTGTGAAGATAGCTCTTCAGTGAAGGCCGACTATTCTCGTACAGCTTTTTATTCCTTTTTTTGGTGTGTGTGTGTGAACGGGTGAATATTCAGGTGAATTGTTTCGTGGCCACGAATTAATAATACCTCCGCACGTTTTACAAGACCCTTCTCGATCGCAGCGGCAACGAGCACTTTGATCACTTGATTTAAAAAACAAAACATTTCAGCGCTAGATCGCCAAAAAAAAAAAAAAAAAACCGAACGAAATGAATGCTCTGCTAGTTAACTGGAGATGTTTTGTTTATTTGTATTGGTATTCCTGCCGCGAGATGTTTCAAAAGTGGTGGGGACAATACAATATCGACCTTAGAAAATAGTGGTGGGGTCGTGGGGATATGTCTCACCCGCAAATTACGCCTATCTCGGGGTTGCGGCGCGCACACTATGGTTAACCGAGTATTAACCGCTAAGGGCCTCGGTTAACGGTTAATGAAAAACTTGAAAACGTGCAGCCCTAATAGTTTTAATACTAAGCTATTGCAATCCCCTGGTTTCACAGACAAGACTAAAATGCATGTTTTCTTTTTCTAATGCACATTTATAAATGCTACTCAAATGTCTTAATTGAACTAAGGCCTAATTCTGACTTAATCTATGCCCCGTCTGTGAAACCAGGCCTATATGTCTGAAATGTTAGTTTCTTATTCAATTATGTCATTACCAATTTTTTTTGTTGTTGCTTAAAAGCAAAGTTTTGAGATGCTGGTTGGTTTGGTACTCTACATCACTCCAGTCTTTAATGATTTTGATGAAAATTAATATTGCTGTCTTGTATTATATTACTGTTGCTGCTGTTTCATGCAAGCAACATGACACTATCCAGTACACTGATTTTACCATAGTTAAGGGTCCAACACTAGCCTGGGTGCCAGCCCGAACCCCGCCCACAACATTTTTTGGTCGGGAAGTTCGGTCTGGACTCGATCCGTTGAGGAGTAATTATGCTCGGCTCCCAGAAGGCCGAGCCAATCAAATTGCCAGGGCGGGCTTTAATAGATGATGGACAGATGATCTGCGGTTACGTAATCACCCACGTCCTCAAAGAGCACTTGGGTTGAATTGGTTTTCCACTAAGATGACTGCAGCAGGAGAATTGAGATGTTTAGATTCCGCTATCGCGTCTGTTATAAAAGAAATCGACAGCGCATTAATTTTAAAAGACGAACAGAGAACCGCAATCAAGGCATTTGTCGATCGGAAAGATGTGTTTGCCGTCCTTCCTACGGGATTCGGCAAAAGTTTAATTTATCAGCTGACTCCGATGATCGCTAAGATGGGACGCAATGAAAACCCTGTGGTCATTGTGGTTTCTCCTTTGGTAGCACTCATGGAGTGCTTTATTATTACTTTACTCATTACTTTACAACTTCTTCCTGCGTGTGTGCAGTTGAGCTCTGTTGACAACTATGCGTCGCTCACTGCGTTGCTCTGATTGGTTGTAGGTCTATCCAATTGAGTGCAGAGTTTTTTTTTTTTTTCTGGTTCGGTTAAGACACGCCTCATAATGAAAGCCCTATAGAGCAGTATCAGACTCACATTCTGCCTAGAATATGAGTATGACGAAGTCAGGCTAGTCCAACACCCTTACCCATGATAAAATCACTGCAATGTAATGGCCTTGAGTGGATTATTGCTTTAATAAAACACATTGTACCTTAGAGCTTAGTTTTAATTGTTTGTTTATTTGATGTCTTAAGTTTAAACCCGTTTCAAGTCTAAAGTTCCAAATGACAAAAATGAACTATAATAAATAAATATTTAAAAAGACATTGTGCATTGTTCATCACTGTGACTATCCCAGCATGCACACACTTAGCTATTAATGATAATGTTGTTCCATTTCACGCAGCTGAAAAAGAACAAAAGAGACTGGATTACGTTAATACAGTATTGTTTTTATTCATTTTTATGGCATTGATGAATAAAACTAAAACAAGAGTTGCATTTATGCCAAGGCTGTCAAACGAAACCTCGTGTGAATCCAAAAAACAGACTTTGGATAATTCAAGCATCTGCACAGTTTTCAAACCTTGTCCGGCTATCGTGGAATTATCACGGTGAAGAGTGACAGTGCGTTTCAAAGCCACACGGTGTCATTTCGTAGAGTGTGTAAGAGAGGGTGGTTATGTGTTAGGCTTTGGAATGGGAAATATGAATATAATATAACATATATTTATATATTTATGTATATATATTATACATAGCATGGTTCATAAATTTGAGAGCATCGGTGTCCTTGAATTCCGTCTTTGCCAATAGCCCTTTCCCACTGGTGGTTTATTTAGGGCCATCTATGAAGCATGACACAGGATACCTCACTGAACCGCCCCCGAGATGTTTTGCATAGACGCCAAGTTAAATTCATGCAAATGAGTATGGGACAGACGTTTGAAAAGATCTAAACAAATCAAAAAACGTCACGATAAAGAAAAAAATGACAAACACGAGTCAAGGTTATACTACATCTACCACATGAATGAATTGTGTGAGTGGTCACATTCAATTTTTTAGGACTCTAGTTTTAGAAAAATAAGTGTGATTATTTCTATATAAAAAAGAAAAAGAAAAAAAAAAAGTCAGTCCACGTAATACTCTGTGATTGAGCATAATGATTACTGTAGCTACACTTGAAGCATGTTTATGTGTAGATCTGCTATATGTGTAAATTTTAGTACTTTCAGACAAATATTGCTCTTCTGCAGCACTGCCTATTTTTAACGCCATCAACAAAGAGACCTACGCATTAGCTATCTTTGCTAGTGTGTATGTGTGAGGGGCCAAGTCAACATGCAGCATTAGGTTCCGACAAGGGCAGTCACCATGCATAGTAGTCATTTTATGCCATTAGAAATGGTGAAAGAACCCCCCTGAAACAATAATGTTCATACTCAGCCATGGCTAGCCAAGTTTTGAAATGAATTTGTTAGCCGTTTAGTATTTGGATATTTATACCAGAATTCACCGTGGCACCATTCACTTCCCATATAAAGTAAAGAAACCCACTACCTAAACTAATGTCTTGTTCGAGGTTACTCAGACGTGTGTCTTTTTCAGGACGTATGTAACCATGATCGAGTGGAAGAAATTTCTGCAGCCGTTACAGAAAACAAACATTGACTGTAAAAGAAACACTCCGCACAATAAATAAAATAAATAACATTTCAAAACGAATGTGAACAAAACGTAAAAATGTAACACAAAAGCAAGGTTTAGATCTGTTGTCATTTTAAAAACATTTCTTTCTTTTTTTTTTCATATTTTTGTTTTAATACATCATTTAAAGATTTCTAAAAAAATCAGGAAGTTGTATACAGAGGCATTCACAGACATCATTGTATAAAAGCTGATACGTAAGAGATTAGCATCAGTCAACAGTGTTCTACGTTATAAACTCTTTGCGGGAATATTTCATTGTTATCAATAAATATGAGTAGACAATAAACGCGTGTAAAGATTTCGGGAAAATAGGAGATTAGGAATAGTCTATGGCTTTAGCGGCTACCTCAGCCAAAAAACATCAACAAACAACAACAAAAAAAACCTTAAAATTGATGCCATTATTTTCCTACCGTTTTTCAGGACAAGCTACTAAACCAAAAAGAAAACAAATTGGTACCGTCTGTTTCTACACAGCTACATCAGGCTAGAAGAGAATAACCCTCAAAGTATTCCTCTCCGGTTTGTTGTCTCGGAAACAAGGAGGTACTGGCTAGTTCCTCTCAGCGAACTTCAGTAGGGCGCAAACTTCTGTCGCTCTGGTTTCTTGATGCCATTGGCGGAGGAGATCTTGGCGGTGTAGGAAGCCAAGGTGCCGTGGGCAGGGGCAGCGGCTGCGGCGGCGGCGGCGGCAGCTTGGGCAGCAGGGGCCGAGAGTGCCAGGAAAGGGACGGATTTGATTCCCAGGAGGCTGGAGAGGGGGAGGGTATAGGGGGCGCCCAAGATTGGAGCGTGGGGCAGGCCGCCCATCGCTGCCAGGGCTGCGGCAGAGGACGATGCAGGGGGAGCAGTCTGGGTGAAGCTCATGTTGAGGTCTACAGGGGTCGACATGGAGGAGGACTGGGCAGTGGATTTGGCGGTCTCTAAACTGTACGAGGGAGGGAAGGAAGGAGGTGGAGGAGAGGAGGGTGGAGGGACAAGGGAGGGGAGCCGGATGGAGAAGGGTTAGAAGGTTAAATAAAAGACATGTTAAACAAAAATTGAGAGAGATAAAAAAAAAGAATCAAAAAACAGAAACAAAAAAATCATAAGAGAGGTGTGTTTTGCTGGTGGTTGCAACAGATTATTTGAGGGGGGACCTTGGCACTCATGGGAAAGGAGCTGTTTAATTCAGGGTGATGGCTTGGGTAGGGGCTTTGGGAAAAGAAACAAAATGATTTCAATTTTTAGTAGCATTTCCTTTATCTTTTATCAAAAAGATGCATTTGTCAACATGGTACTCATTGCAAATGCTGGTAATTAAACGTGCTCTGCCATTAATGTATTTCGAGGGCGTAGAACTGATTTCTCATTATCACGTATAGGGGGTGTGTTCAATATGCAGAACGTTCTGATGCAATGCATTGAAACGAGACGTCTGTCTCGTAGGAAGTATTTTTAGAGAGTGACACTGATTGGGGGTGACGTCTCCAGACTTCTTAGGACATGAATCATCATGTTTGATTTTTAATGGTTTGGAGCTGACTAGTTAAGGAAATATTCTGACGCTAGAGTGCCTTGGGTTGCTCCGAGATCGCCATTTGTTGCCGTCACTTGGCAAAAACCAAACTGATAGGAATTCAACTGATGAGAAACCAGTAAAATCAATAATATTAAGACAGAAGCAAAACAACAAAAGCTTTCTTAAAATATCTTGAAATCAAAATAGTAATTTTTCCATGCAGGAAGCCTGAGTAACATATTTCAAATAAAATAATAAGGGGCTTCTCAGAGTGAGTTTGACATTCTGCACCGGTCTGCTTGTTGAACACACCTGAGACAAGCATAAATATTTCATTCAAGACCCAATTATTGCTCTCTTGTCGACTTGCTGAGTCATAATATGCGAGAAGAATTAATATATAACTTTGTACATGACACTGCAGCTGTTCGAAATCTTAATTTATTTGCTTGCCAATACAGAAAAATGCAATAACTGATTGTTAAAGCCACTAATTTGGAGTGTGGTCTTATTCTGTTTCTTCATTAGTATTCATTTATTCTTATGCTAACTGATCTTTACTAACAAGAACTATAAAAATGTTCTTGTGGTTTGAATTGTTTGTGTGTTTTGTAAATTCTACCTTAGGTTAATTGAACTGCCGTTATAAGTATACAACGATTAGCCTGAATAAAGAACAGAACTACTAATTTTGTTACATTAGCAAATTAAATTTTGCCCCAGCATTTACGGAGAAATCTTTGCTGAGGAACTGAGCTGTCAGGAATTTACTGCTTTCTTGCCTGACACAACGTTTGATCAAATTGCAACCGCATAGATCACGTGGGAGAAAAATACAGTTTGTCTATGAGGCGGCCAAAATGCTCTGCCTTTAAGCTTTAACAAGATTCTGGCTTGAAACTTGGCCAATTAATCCCTCAGCCTGGCTTCTTTCCGCCACATCTTCTTGCTTTTTAGTTGTTCAATGCCTTTTCTCAGTGCTTCTTTTTTGCCAGCAACTATGGATTGGAAAGACCCCTGATTGAATATTCCCAGAGGTTTTGTCAGGGTCTCCTACTTCAGGGTCCTCTAGAGTATTATGGTGTAAAATATGCCACATAAACACATGGAGTGGTCAAGTACAAACACCCTGTATCTGTTAGTGGGATGGGATGGCTTCCAGTACTTACCAGGATGTGATTAGATACTGGGCCAAGTTGATGCTGATTGGGGAGCCTGTGATGGTGACGTGTCGGTCACTAGTGCTGTCCAGTTGACTGCCAATCTTGATCTGAGCCCCCGACACCTGGCGGATCTCGTTGATTTTGGTACCCTGCCTGCCGATGATTGAACCAATCAGCTGAAAGGAAAGTACAAGACCGATCAGATCAATAATAGATTTAAACAGCTATTCTATGACACTATTTCCCTCCAAGACAAGGGTGTCCAGTCCTGCTTCTGGTGGGCCAAAGTCCTGCAGAGTTTATCTCCAACATACCGGCCTGGAGGTTTCTTGAAATCTCAATTAGCTGGATCAAGTGTGCTTAATTCAGGTTGGAGCTAAACTCTGCAGGACAGTGGCCCTCCGGGAGTAGGACTGGATACCATAGTATCATAGTGCAAAATTGCAACATGATAAACATTGACAACATGAGTGGTTTAAAGAACGCCAAATTTATGTTGCTCGAATTTTACATCTGGATCATTTCCGTCGCTTGGTCAACAGCGATACTGAAATTCATAAAGCATGACATACAGCCCAACCGCCCATGCGTGGTTAAGTAACTATTGATTTCAGGAACAGTGTTTGCACCCTCATGTCCGTATCTAATGTGTTCCTTGACAAACACTTCAATCTCTCTTTGTGAGCATGTCATCATGGTTGGCTCTGAAATGCCAGTTTATGTGTTTTTTCATCTGGACCTAAGATGACAAGGCTGTGTCTGTGCATGGCATTGTCTCTGTAACAAGCGTCTGCTAATAGTTCTGTGGATCTAGACGGCCAGTTTAAACCAACAACAGGTGGTGCTTAACTAATTCATCCTACTGTGACAGCATCAAGTTTTAAAAAAGGTTGTGGGCATGCAGCTCCTTAAAAACTCATTGTATGAATCCAGATGATGTATACAGTGGTTCCTGTACATTCTGTGGAAGGTGTCCAAAGCTTGAAGGAAAAAGGACCATGGGGGTTGGTTGACCCTAGGGTTTGGTGTCAAGCCTGAACAATGATAAAGTGAAGTCACCCCGACTGGGATGAGTTAACAGTTTATCATTCAAATGACTGACAGCTTGTCTTTTGTCCACCCTGCATCCCAGCCCCCAACCCTCACTTTGAGTGTGAGTTGGATTATGTGGGCAAGAATTGCTCCACAAAGCATTCCTTTCCTCACGAGTCATATGGACGTCAAAGCTCCTGATTTGTCACACCGCTCTCCCTGGTGCCCAGGGGCTATTAATGGCTCAGCTGATTGTGGCTAAGTGCTTGCAGTCGACCGCCAGGTCTCGCTGCCGCCCTGACATAGAGGATTCCAGCGTGTCCTTTGCACTGCACCACATATTTGCCCACTGACATCCTTCATTTTTAGAAATCCATGAATTATATATCCTCAAGGAATATGATAATGAAACAAAGTACCGTCACCCACACAGCTTCCTCCAACCTTCAAGTTTACCAAAGAAAAAAGTTCAGTTTGGTTTGTTTTATTGATTTCTTTGTATCCACTGAAATCAAGGTGCAATCTATGGCTCAAATCTGTCTAAAGCAAGATACAGGTATATATAACCTAGCCAAGCTGGAGACAGGCCTATTTTAAGTGAATCTACTTCTTAGGTCTTAGTTTTGAAAGTCTGAGGAGCGAGGACACATCTCCTGCCAGCAAAAACTGGTGTCACTGACGGGTTCGTCCACCTCTCACAGGGCAATCTTTAAACAGGTACAGTTCTGACCCAGCTTCATCCGCTGCCACTGCTGTGCTCTCGAGCACAGATCCGATCCCAATCTAATTGTAGCATGTTTCAGGAGATTTAAGGGGGGATGGTTCACCATGGAGAAACTGCTCCTCTATAGAGAGAAACCTGATTGCGAATGATAAACAACTTAGCCTGCCAGCCGTTTGATGTCTGTTTGATGTCGCCTTGCCTTGGAATTGCATCGCTGCGAGGGAATTTCAATAATACATGCTTTCCATCACCCTGCTTTATGCAGGAATATGAACAAGCATGCTAAATTAGCTCTTGATTGGAGAAATGGTTGAAGTTGCTTTGAAGTTTATCATGTATGATGAGGTTAAGAACCATTCAGCAAGTCAAGTTTTATTTGAAGCTAGTGTCAATTTGACAAGAGCTGACTCTTTTTCTGTTCATGTGCTTCAAGGTAGTCAATGACTTCACTTGTACAGAATCACTCTAGATAATGCATTCACTTAATTTCTCTGCCATTACAGCTGTACACAGAAATCAAAAATGCTGATACACTCCGTAAGCGTAAAAACACAAACCTGTTTAGTATACAAGTAGGCTTGTATAACTAAAATATATTTAAAAAAAAATGCTGAGGATATATAAATATTTGCATGAAGCTTTTATGTGTTGCAAATGTACCAAATTTCACTCACTTTTGCTGTTCTCATATATATATATATATCTCATATATATATATTATTCTAATTTTTTTATGTATTTAATTTTGCCATGTCAAAAGGACATAAATGTATACATGTAAAATGATCTAAAACCATCCTATTTTGACATATTAATTTACACTACAACAAGTATATCTTATTGTTTTCATTCTATGAGTAGGTTAGTTCTATTGATGCAACATTTACTGAGACAAACAGCACAGTATAAGGAGTAGTTCACATCGGGCACATACTTTGTTAAACTTTTTTTTTAACATAAGTACAACAGCATGGAACAACACAGTTTTACTTTAAAAAAACATGTTTTGAGACCTGTTTTTAACTGGTGTGAGACCAAAAACAATCAGATCATGGGAAAAAGTCAAAGAATAGAGTCGGGCATGAAGCCTTAAAATAACAAAACAATGGGAGTTGAAAATATGTATTGAGTACTGAGTCCACAGCTGGGCCCTTCGCCAGTCGATTAATCCTGTGATCTCAGGGAGACGAGGAGGCGGGAGGGAGCCCTGGTCAGCTGGCATGAAGGGAACGTCCCATTTGCCCCCGGGGTGCAACCTCGAGCTCTGACAAAAGGCTCTGGCTTTATTTACCGTCTCTGTTTTGACAGCAAAGGAGTGCTAAGCATGTCAGACGCCATGACAGGATTGAACTGGATCTTGTGAAGCTCTCTTCAGAGCAGGGGGTGGACAGATTGAAATAAAAAGTTTTAGGATTTCTGCAAGGCCAAAGTGTGCCATGAGAGGTGCTCTCAAGAATATCAAGAACATGACTTTTCTAATTTCTAAAACGCATATCTGACCATTCTCAAAGGCTTAATAAAGTCTTCATGTAAGACATAAACAAAATTAAGCATTATTACAAAAGTGTTATATCAATGAAATTGATCAATGAGTCAGAAATATCAATGAGTATCTTGAGCAATGCGATACTTGCAAAAAAAAACTTTTCCTTACGTCATTTGGAATGAGAAGTTCTTGTGATGCTGTCTGGGAACTGGAGTCAATGCCTGCAGGAAGAGGAACAGGTACCACGTTAACAAACCATAGGATAATTCACTGTAGTTTGTTTGCTTTCTTCTTTCCCTTTCTTCAGTGGTCTCAACGTAGGCCTATTTCTGACCCAAAATGATCTTCTGTTGATCTGCATTGGGCCACAAATTCTCGGGAGAGATATAACTTATTGAACCCAGAATATTCTTTTAAGCGATCTCCTATCTGTTAGCTGGATGCTATCACCTAATTGCTAACAACGTGCACAGAGCTAGCCTGTATCTCTTTCCCTTTACTTCCTGTCTCAGCAGGAGGCCCAGACCCAGCCCAACAGGGGCCTATTTAATAGACTGAAACATTGCCTTGACTGATGAGCTTTTTACTTCCGACATAATCGAATTCCCCAGCCATATCATGATAGGATGTGGTCTTGTAATTTTAGCGGCGGGGGGCAACTATTACATTTGTTTCGACCCTTCAATTCCTCGAACAGGCTTTTTGATTCTCACATTTGCACCGAAAGTGCTTATTTACCATAATGTTCAACAGTCTGTTGGCTTTAAGAGATCCTACACAACAAACCTTTCACAAATGTTGGGAATCTCCGGGCAGCTTGAAAGACATCACTGAAAAACTTGGGGTGGCTGTATAATTGGATGTCTGGTTGTGAGCAAGAAAAAAAAAGAAAGGGAACAAGAAAAGGAGAGCTTTAGCTGGACATTTATCACAGCTCTGAGAAGCCCCAGGAGCTGACTGTGGAGCCTTGTAATGTTTGGCCCCGTTTTCGCAGCTGTAATCTGCATGTGCCATATGCTCCATGGAGCTCAGGTGTATTACCTTGAACATGGGTGGCCTATGGGTCTTTGGGAGGTTTGTTTGAATCTACTAGCTTGAATTCTCTGGTGGAATTGTGTCACATCCACAA
Source organism: Abramis brama (assembly GCF_963993115.1). Lineage (NCBI taxonomy): Eukaryota > Metazoa > Chordata > Actinopteri > Cypriniformes > Leuciscidae > Abramis > Abramis brama. The sequence goes on along the minus strand of NC_139968.1, from coordinate 10,474,371 downwards.
TCGCTGTACACAGAGATTTAGCACTGCTAAAGCAGACTTGTTCTTCTGGGTAAATATAGGGTGTTTTCACACTTAAGTTCTCTTTATAAACCACTTCAGTATACTACAAACTTAACTGAGTGATAAAAAAAACCTACGTCTCTTTTCATTCACACTGTTCCTGGCCTTGAAACCGAGTCAGATCACTTTTGATCTTTTTCAAAGAATTAATTCTAATCGTTGACCAAATTACTAATTCATGTGAACCTTGAAAAAGGGAAGTCCTGCATGTGTGAGTAAGGTGACAACAAGTCTAAGCCACTGTCTAACCCATAATAACCCATCCCAACCCTTATCTTCCTCTTCAAAGAGACTTGGATGGCCAAAACATACCGGACAGAACTTGGGAGGCCGTGGGCTGAGCCATGGGGGCAAGACCCTGCTGCATGGACAACTGGTGCAACTTGGCCAACTGAGATAAAAGAAAAACGGAAGGGAAATGTCACTTCATTCTTACGAAAAGGTTTTATTACTCTTATCAGAAGACACAGCTGAGTATTGAATCATTTAATTCACAAGTGTAAAACAGGCTCATTTACTTCACAAAAGGACACTCATCTAATGAAAGTTATGCAGTATGAGGATGGTACTCAGAAATTCTCTCTAAAGCCTCTTACCTCTGAGTGTGGAATGCCATATTGGTTTTGTACACTATAAGCCTGAAAAAGAAATAGTGGAGAGTGTTAAAAAGGAGAACATCTTATTCAACCATTCTCTTTTAAAGCTCCTCATAATTATTTTAAACAACTACAAAACTAGAAACGGTAATTCTGTTGCAGTGTTTTGTAGTTTTCTTTAAGCATTTATTTTTCTTTATTTTCCCTGTGAACCGGAAGTTGAAACCGAATTAACTTCAGTGTTGTGACGTATTTCCAAGTGAAACAGAATATTGAATAGAGGGCAGGGTTTTATTTTAGCGCACCTCCTCTCCATCCCTCGCTCCCAGCAGAGTGACGGTTGGAGGGGAGTTGTTAAAGATATACAACCCAAGCTGTCAAACTGACATCATAGGAATGCCATTCCAAAGGGGAAGCAAATTTTCAGGTTTTGATTAAAGATTACCACAACAAGCTAATTTTTGTTCACCACAAGATTAGTAATGTACGCTACAAAGTAAATAGGGTCAGTTTTGATTTCATGACGACTTTAAAATATAAAAACTAAAACTTTTTTCTCTCTGACCCAAATCATCACTAGGGTTGTCTTTAAACTCAACATGAAATCCGAATTTACTAAAATATAAAACATTTCACCCAACATTGTTTTCTTTGACAGAATACCATTTTCTTACTCAGAAATGACACAAATTAAATAATAGATGGGTTAGACCCGCCATTTCATGTTGACGTTGACTTCAGTTTGTAATTGAAATATTATTATTGGCTAACAACTTAACATGTATTTACTTTTCATACTGTTGTTCATCAAGGCAGGATGAGTAACTAAATTATGAATATGCATTGAGATGTATGCACATTCCAGCCTGAAGTTGTTTGCTTGTCTTTGCTGATCTGTTGGCTGATTCTAGAGGGTTTTCGGGCATTTGTCATCTGGTTAGGCCAGAGCTAGGGGGTCTCTGCCCCCACTAAACTCACTCTCATAGTTCAAAAACTGTCGAAAGGGGACAGATGTGAAACTAGAAGAATCTCTGAATCAAGGCTTCTGCATCAAAGAGAATAAGAAGCCAAATTCCCAGACGCAAAAGCTACAGAGAATGCTACGTGCTAGTCCCAGAGGTTCTCTTGCATAAGCCTGTTTAAAAGTTTAAACACGTGGAAGAGAGATGGAGAGAAAGAAACCGAGGGAGGATAAAATGGAAAATAAAATAAAAAGATCAGTGATGCAGAAATGGCAGTCCATGTTGAAGAGCAACCCTAGTTTGTGTCTCTGGCAGCCACGTTAATGAAAATGATTGGTCACAGTTCTCAAGGAAAACGTTGTTTAGGGGGCAAAACATGACCTTTCTTTGTCAGGACGGATTTAGCTTGTCTCCGGAGGTGAGCTCAGAATCTTCTACGTGACTGCCACCCCTACCCTTCAATGTCTCTGATAGACTCCCATTTTGTTTTGCTATCTCTATTGTTTAGCCTTCTTTTCAATGTGTGCTAAAAATGTTTAAAATATGAATTGCTTGTTTCCATGGAGCACAAAAAGGGAGTTTGAAGATCAGAAGGTCCAGCTATAGCCGGGCTCACACTACAGGAGTTTTTAAATCTTAACCGATAGTGAAATCCGGTTGCATCACGCACATATGGAGAATCTTCACAGATTTTCATCTTTCAGTTCTCAAACCTGCACACACAAGAAGATTTGAAATTCGTGGTGTATTACACACTACGAGATATTCTTAAGATTTTCATGACAGATTTAACACCTCAGGCAATCTCACGAAGAAGCGGATGTAAACAAAATAGATACTGTATCGCGGAATCACATGAGGAGACATTATAAAGGCAGTCGTGTTGTTACTACATTTTGACCATCTGTTTCTTTAATCTCCGTTGTCCAGCTGCTTGTTGTTTCACGGTCGCCATTTCAAAAGTTCTGTCACTCCGTCTCCTTGTAGACTTGTCTCTGATTGGCTATTGTGGAAGTACTGACGTAATCATAGTCGTAATCATCCCAATTTAAAATCCTAAATATCAAACATGTTTGATATTATCGGGGCGGCCCCGACGTGTCCACAAGCAGAACAGGAGGTTTAAGATTTGATCTGTAAACGCCTCACAATACTACATAATCTGGACCGAACATAGGAACCAACCGATGCCCTGGACACGATTTTTTTTCTCCAAATGCTGGGGAGGGATAAATCAGTCGTAAATCGGCCTAAAACTCCTGTAATCTGAGCCCATCTTAAAACAAAAAAAGAAAAAGAAAATAGAAAACCAAGATGTGCGCTGTATTTCAAGTCTTCTGAAGTCACACAACAGCTTTGTGTCAGGATAGTCCACAATTTAAGTTCAAACCTGACAAAACATCTTGACGCAACATTTGAATGCAAATGAGATTCTTTTTTTGACAATCTATTACATTCGGATGTACTTCACAATACAGAAGAAAAGAGCGAACAATGACTTAAATTTTGGTCTATTTCTTACGCAAAGCTATCATTTACGTCAGGAGACTTGGAATATAGTGCATAAATGGCTTTTATTAGCTATTTCTTTCTGCGGCCCTCATACAAGTTTGAAACAAATGAGGGTGAGTAAATAATGATAATAATAATAATAATAAACATGAATTTATTTGGGGTAAACTATTACTTTAAAATATAACACAATGCTTCCAAATGCTTGGCAACGTACATGTGCTTCCCGGGATAGGACTTAAGGTAGCGAAAAAGGAGAAGGCGGAGCTTCCATCATTTTTAGTAATTTCCTTATTACTTCTTTCCTTCCTGTTCACCGAGCTCAGAACGCTCGTAAATAATGTAGAAAAGCATTAATCGCCTGGCTGAGCCACTTAACGCTGCGTAATCCTTATGCACACACACACATACGTGGGACCTTCATTAGCGTGAGCCGTGGTGATGTTGTCAGTCCCGTCTCCTGGCAGACAGCATTTATCTCCGCTCGTTTAAGAGAATGTCACTGCTCGGGCCTGACACCTCGTCCTTACAGCTCTCGAGGTAGAGTGCGTGTATTGGAAGGTCACATGGTTCCCCGTTTTAGCCTTCACATCAGCATTAGTCAGAGGAGGCTGACACTTAAAGGAATAGTTCACCGAAAAATGAAAATTCTGTCATTATTACTTTACTCTCAAAACACACTGGATGATTTATTTAATATGTATGCAGTTGCTTTCCATCCAACGAAATATTTGTGTGAGAAAGAGAACAAAATTGTAGTTGTTTTACTAAAAATGTTTTTCTGAATTAAAAAATGGATTATGCATTATGCTAACAATTGTTTGTTTTTGTTTTTTTACAACAAATGCCACTGGTTCTCACGTTTTTTTTTTTTTTCGCTTTTTTTTTTTTTTTATATATATATATATATGCATAAAAGCAGCATTCTGCTAAACATCTCCTTTTGGGTTTCACAGCAGAAGGAAAATCATAGATTTTCAATGATCATTTTTGAGGATATTTTCCTTTAACACATGCTTAACAGTTTTGGCCTTGATATTTTGCGTCTCTAGGCTATGATAAACATTCTTTCATCAGTATGTTTAACTGCTAACTTGGGGATGGGTGAAGCTATCAACCGTTCCTGTTAATCTTCATAGTAAAACATGCGCATATACACTGATGATTGTCTGCCTAAAAGACCTCAACATTAAGTTGAGAGATTAACAGTCATTAACACCATCATAGTGTCCTCAACTGAACTTTCCACATTGGCAGAGAATCCTGTAATTGTAAAACATCAAGAATAGATGTTTATTCCTAACAGAAACGTCAGTGATAAACACATCTTAAAGTGTGATATTTGTCTGCCCTGTAATTACACACTTCAAAGCCAAGTTGGAGAGTGAGATGAAAAATCAAGACAATTTAAATTGAGGTCAGTTCCTCACTCAAACTATGGATTATGTATTTTTATGTTTTACATGGCATGGGGGAGGTTTGGACTTATAGTTGTATGGAAAAGAGCTAACTGTTTTGGGGTAAGCAATACAATACAATAGGACCAAAGCCATAGCCTTGGGGGACACCGTTTACCTGATACCTGTAAAGTTTACACAACTTTACAAAGTCAAGTCAAAACACAATGCTCAGCAAAAATCAAGACAATTGCAGTGGGTCGAGGGTAAAGCCATGCCCAAATGGAACGTATCTTAGATCTCATATCTAAAAACAGTAATTGCTGTATAGTCTCGCTCCCTTGCTCAAGTGGGCAGGACACTGGCTGCAACATGCGGCAAGAGGAATGACAGAGGGGAACAGAATTCCCATCTCCATGCAGGGGCGGAAGAGGCAAATAAAGAAAGAATGGGAAGCACAGCTCCCTATATTATCCGTCATGGATAAATAATACTCACTTGTTGCAGATCCAGCCCTCCCTGAGCCACTGAGAAAAGCGGGTGAGACGCAAACTCTGACGTTTCGAAAACCTTAAAAAGGCAAATAGGGGACAGAGACACAAACCAAGGCTTCATTCGCATGTCATTACTCATTAGTCTTACGAATATGCATATTTTGCATGTACATCAGCGGCAATATTGGTGTTACTGCTGTCATTACCAAGCGTGATTTGAATACAGACAGAAAAGGGTTAATAAGGGAAAAAAGATGTTCTCTGATACGAAGCAATGAACATTAATTTCATTATTAGACATTAATCTGGCACTTTTTACGACATACACATAAATATATCAAACAGACGATGTATCATAAGTATGCACGTCAAAGTTTCTACCACTGCGATTAATTACACCATTGGCAAATGACTCCAAAGCACTTTTAATGGTGAGGAATATTCATGAGCCTGATTGATCTTAATGCTACTGTTATTCGTGCATAGGAGTGTTGATAATGAATAGCCGTGTCAACATGAATAAACATAACGGCCTCTCTACTCTCTTCTGGAGACGTGTTAGAGAATTATGTGAAGTGAATAACAGGCAAAACAACAGATTAAAGAGTGAAACAATAGACCTTAGTCCGGGTAGACGGCATACTTCATTTGACAGGGACGAAAACAAGGCTGTGAAGGATGGAAGCACAGTTTGTTCAATGGCCATTCAATTAAATCTGGCAGCCTAGTTAGGAATAGCTAGTAACACTTTATTTTACAGCGTCCTTGTTACACATGTACTATAGTAATAACAGTAGATTATGCATAATTGCTTGCAACTAACCCTAATCCGAACCCTAACCCCATAGTAAGTGCATGTTGTTAACTAATATTTCTCAGAACTTAAATGTATAATTACACTGTAACAATGACACCTTAAAATAAAGTGTAGCCAAATAGTTTTATGAAGGATCTCGTTCAAATTTGGATTTATTCAATCATGAATTCAATTATTTGCACACAAATTAGTTTAACTTGTGTTACACATATGACGTTCTTTGAATAGACGATGAATGTACTTGCATCCCTCAGCCTCACTTTCGTTTGTGTCATATTAAATATGCCGTTCACCCTGAATAAGGTCTATTGAGGTTTTTCGCAATATGTATTAGTATATTAGCTGCAGGTTTAAATTCAAACATGACACATTCATAAGCGTGTAAACTAATAAATGTAACTAAACATCTTTATACATGTTTGCAATACTTACATGACTTCACTCCATGACATTAATAATAGCACACACAACAAGCAAGCTTCAGAAATATTTAATAAACACAGACTGCCCCCCACCAACCCCCTTCATTGATGGACAGACTCGTTTTATTAAAGGAAATAGAGGCAACATTCTGTCAGCTGTGTGGGGCTTTATGAAACTCTACTATATTAAGAATCAAATTAATATAAAGTATTTTCAGTGCACGCAGCATATTTACAGGTGGGTTTTATGTTTTTGGATCTGCTCAATCCCATTAATTATATTTGAGACAATTAGGCCTTGTTTCCACAGGCATCAAAAATCTTTTATTTTTTTATTCTATTTTGTAGACTAGACTACATTCATGCTTGGTAAAATACTGTAATGCAATACTGTAATAAGTTTTATGCCATGGTGAGAAGCCATAATTGACATGCACAGTGACAACTTGCTAATTTCCTCTGTAGAAGAAGTACCTATATTGGCATCATGATGACACCTACGTCATGACTGTCACAATCGCTGTAGCTGTAGCAGACATTGACGACAATGTCTGAACAAATAGATTCCAATTTCATACCTTGCAAAACGTCAGTTTGAAACAAATCAAAAACAAATCAGATTTGTGTGCTGTGAGAACAAGGCCTTGAAAGAATATAGTTTCGCCCCAAAATTAAATTTGACTTGGAATATAGTACACGATTTCTGGACCACTTTTTGTGATTGGTTTGTCATTTTTCAGTCATTCACTTTCAGTACTCTGGAAAAAGAGCTCTGGGATATTCAAAATTTCACCTATTTTCCACAGAAGGAAAAAGTCATGCAGTTATGAAACTACATGAGGGTGAGTAAATTATGAAAAAAAAGTGTTTGGTTTTTTTGAGTGAACTATTCATTTAATGCTTATTAAAGGTGCACTATGAAAGGTTTGCCCAGTTGAAGCTTAAATGGGTCATGAATTAAAAACATCCTGTAAATTTCAATTGAAATTTTAATTGAAACCAAGCTCAGAAAACAACTTATTTCAAATTCACATTAGGACAAAAGACAGCCTCTACAGAATCAAATCAACGCCTACTTCTACATCATCACATATTTGGCCCCGCCCACTGGAGCGTTAGTGACATGAGAAGAGAAGAGTGATACAGGATCACTGGACTAAAAATAATATTACCTTCCAAAGGATCCTAATGCTAGGTTCTAAGTGCTTATTTATTTTCAACTATGTGAATGTCTTTTATTTGTTTGTCCGGTACATTTCACTGTGGATTCTTTGGTAAATCAGTCATAATTTCGGCGCAGGCTTTGCAAACAGACTTTTACTATAAGATACGGACCTGACAATAATGCCACATGTAAATAACCGTGTTCATTTTATTTCCTGATCTATGATCAATGAAATCCGATGTAATTTATGTCAGACGTTTTTTGTCTTAAAATCGTTTAATGCTGTTTATGCATCAGTAAATCAAGCCAGTGACTAAACAGCCAACTTCACACTCTTAGTAGCATGAAAAAATCTGTTATTTAAATTGTGATTAAATTATATACAGAAAGATTATATCATATACCCATCATAATCAACAGCTCTTATTTACATCGTGTTTACACTGTTAGTTATGATGAAAGCATTCGTGAGAGTGCAGAAATCAAGCTGCAATGATGAGGTCACTGCATTCATGCGCTCAACAGTCATGTCTGTCATCGGCTACAAGCTCATCACTTTCATGCCAGGGGAGCAGATCTAAATATAATGCTATAATCAACACTTTTCATGATTCGTTAATCTCGACAGCTGTAATAGTAAAAACATAGTAAAATTTTTTTAAATGCAGATGAGGTCCACATGTAATACTTATTTCAAATGTAAAGATGTTAGCCAGTCACAGCAGTGGGCGTTACATTGAAATCTCACAGCAGACATGCCACTTCAAAATAGAGGGCTGAAATCAGGGTCGAAAATAGCCTTTTATTTCTAAATCTTGACAATTGCACCTCAGGAAACATAAAATAATTTAAAAATGTTGTTCATGACCCCTTTAAAACAGCAAGTTAATCACGGAGAATTGTATAGGTGATCACATTAGTTTGGTTTCAGCTGAGGATATGATGGATTGAGGTTTACCAGGTTACCAGTGGTTACAGGCGCTCAGTTTATCACAGTGAATGTCAAAATTTACATAAATAATACCTCTTGAGTATGTGAGTTTTCCACTGATTGAACTCATTGAAATCAGAGTAAGGCAAGGAGATTGTTTCAAAACAGATTTTTTATGTACTTGCTTAAATTTTGTTCATTTGAATAATAATAATAATAATAATAAAAAAACATCTTTCATAGTGCACCTTTAAATGTTGCGATTTTTATGAGAAGAAAAGTGGGACACTTAGTATTGTTGATGAAAGAACCACATTTTGCCATGTTGATGTGTATTTTTACCTGATTTCCAGCAAGAAGAACTGCACCTGGAGCAGGACTGGGGCGGTACGGAATTGTAGCACCCTTTGGAGGAGACTGCAAACATAAAATAAAGCAATTTGTAACTTTAAATCAGGACTATACAGATTCACCCATAGGTTTCTCTTACCTAAAGCAGAGTCATTTGGTCATATTATCTTAATGACTGGAAATGCTGACACGGTGCACAAATGCAACATGTATCGATCAGCTCTTCATTGGATCACTTAAAAGAATACCATTATCCTCTCACAGGAAGTCATTTGGCCAGATAATTTCAGAATGCTATTAATGCTTGCTCATGATCCTCAGATGGAAAACTTGCAATGCAGAAAATGCAGCCGAACTTTTTTTTTTTTTTTGATGATGCTACTCTACGAGCCTGTTGTTCAAACCCAGATTATAACTTCAAAAAATAATAAAATGCATTTACAAAATGACTCTTAAATCTCTCTTGGCCCTCTGAGACAAGGTGTCATCTGGGCCTGAAGAATATCTTACAACACATCTTACACAAAACAACAACAGATAACTATTGTTAACTAACTATATCTGCTCATACAAAGTAATTTGATTAAAATGCCAAAATACAAGAGGTCAGAATAAGGCCAAACCCTAAGAAAGATAAAATGAAAACCCAATGAAGCACATCCCCCATGCTTGCTCAACCAAACAAGAAGAATCTTTTTAAATATTCATTGGGTTACTTTGCATAATTTGCATCCTGGAGCGGGCAGACAATTGAGGATTCCTAAAATGGGCAGTGTCGCAGTCAACAATCTGGCCCTCATCCGGTCCATTAAAAATTAAACAGAACGACCAGGACGCATGCATTACAATCCACTGGATAAAAACGCTAAAATCTTTTTCTGAACCATTTATGAGCAAAAGAAAACCATTTGAGAGGAAATGCATTTCATGCTGTGGGAGATCTGAGAGAACACATTCAATAATCATTACTGTAATGATTTTTAACGTGCAGTTAGTTAGATCAAGTATCTTTGAAAAAAGTATTTGACAGCTGCAAAAAGCAATAAAAATATCTGTTTAGGCTACAGAAATTTATCGTATCCATTCTTTTCAATGCCACTAAAGCTTCTACTGAAAACCAGTATGCCGTCTTTGAAGTACAAAAGCCTTTGAAGTCTTGTAGATTAAGAATATCACACAATAGTCATCCACAACAGTTTTTCAAGGCCAATGCATGCATTAAAATGTGTTAATAAAGCCAAATGGATTTGCTTGGAGTCAAATTACCTCCAGTATTACAGTGCAGATGAGCTTGACACACTGGATGATGGCATCCTGACTGCCAGATATCGTCACGCCTCTCTCTGTGGAGTTAGGGAGCAGATCTCCTGCCACCTGTACCTGAGCCCCTGTTTTCTGCCACACAACGGAAGAACAGATCATTAGTACACTGTTTTACATAGGTCAGGTGTCAAATCTTGCTCCTGAAGAGCCAGTTTCATGCAGAGTTTGGCTCCCACACAACTGTCTGAAAGTTTCGAGTAATCCTTAAGACCTTGATGAGCATGTTTAAGTTCAGGCGTCTTTATTTAGGGTTGGTGATCCACCAAGAGCAGGATTGGCTCCTGCACGAAAGCTCAACCCAAAGTTTTGCTGACCTTTAAAGATGGTGCGAAAAGCAAATACTTGTCTTATCATTTCGTCTGCGTCCATTGCAAATCACGTCGTATTTACTTCATTTTTGGCATAATCTTTTCCGGGCCAGTACATCTACCTTTGGTTGTTTTGCCAAGTTTATAGTGTAAAAGAAGATATCGGATATGGGTCACTTTTAAAAGAAGATGTAAGATGTAAAACTGTTTACCTGGTGCTGCTAACTTGAAAGCCTCCAACCAAATAACCAACCAAACATACCCCGTTTTAAAATTTACTCTATTGCTTTGATTATTTGAACGCACTTGATATTCCCCTAACTCAAACAACCTTCCCATTGCCCACACCCTCCTTCAACTGCATTACAGAACACTCCAAATTTAGCGTGACAGACCATTCACCATTACCTCATACCATCCTGACAGCCCAGAGACCATAAATGTAAAATAAATGGGCTTTTACTGGCATCCAAACCCATGAAATATGCAACAGCGCAAGTAGTCCTAACATGGACGTCATGGGGAAGAGAAAAGAAAGATAGGGATATGGAAAAGCACTCACCTCTCGGATCTCTTTGATTTTGGAGCCGCCCTTGCCGATGAGGGAACCGCACTGACTGGCCGGGATGACCAGCCGCAGCGTAACTGGAGGCTTACTAGTGACTGTGCCATTCGCCACAAGAGCAGCCAAGTCCTTGAGGGCCAAACATAGAATGGATGACGTGTTAACTGAAAGTTGTGGTGTGACTTGTAAAGGATCTTTCAAAAGAGCAAATGTTATTCAGGGTGGTTTGAAACCAGGATAAAGATCTGGTTGGGTAACTAGAACGTTTCAGGTTTAAACCTGCAAGCAGTGATCCATAATCTATCACCATTATTCCCCTTTGAACAAGAGATTGAACCCCAGGTTACTCCCTGAGGGAACTGGCCATTTGATATGCTTCTTCTACCAAGACTGCTGCTACTGGCTTAACCTGGATTTCCCAGATGGGATCAAACAAAGGTGCAATATATGCAATATAGTATGTTTGCTGAGCTATCGAAATTGGAGTTGAGAGTTGTGACATTTCACTATCTAAAATGTTGTCTCATTATCTTATTTATTAGAACCACTGGGCAGACCAGCAGAAGAAAAAAAAATCCTTAGTATTGAGCCTGGCATTCTTCAACAAGATTCGAGGTACACCATGAGTTAATCTGGTGATTCCCATTTGAATGATGTCCTCATAATTCACAAGGATCGTTAACGTACATTCTTTGTTCCCAGGTTTGAAAATGCCATTGTGCACCACTGACCCTTCATGGCTTTTGATTGCAATCTGATGAAACGTTCTTTACCAAAGCCACTTTAATCAATTTCTCTATTCAGAGTTTGCAGATCGATGTCCCCGCTAACAACAGGTTATAGCCGACTGCACCGCCATCGAAGACACCCATTGATTTTTATGACCGAATTAAATGATATTTACCCACCTGTCATCCCCACTTGTCTCTATCAAGGTGTGACTTGTATTTGCAAGGTGGGATACATTAAAAAAAACGTCAATAAGTTTTCTGAATGTCTGCATAAGACAAGTTGTATGAACCAATTTTATGATACTTTTATGGTCCATTTTTATTGTTATTTGGTCCCTTTCAGAGCTTTACATGTGGTCACATAATCATTCAATTAAAAAACAGCTGCATAAAGATATAAATGACATGAAAACCTTCATTTAACTCAACAATCTGAATGCCAAAATTCATTTTAGCTGATCTATCCCTTTAAGCAGAGGAGGACAACTTGTGTTCCACTCTTATATTCCTGGCACTACAGGAAATCAGCTTCAACGTCCATTATTCAGCCAGTGCAGATTCAGAGGCTTTCTCTTTAATTAAACCAGGTAATAAATATCAGCCTGAATCGTGGCCCACCACTGCTGCAATCAATTAGGAGGAAGCAGGAATCTTGCAGAGTTTGAAATGTAAATAGCGTGTGGCGTGTGCTGTCTCTCTGCCCATCAACCCAGACCTCACCTACGTGAGCAGAATGAATACGCCTCGAGTGGCGTCTCGGAAAGTAGAGCTAGCGAGTCTTTTTTCTTCTCTGTTTAGTGTTTCCATCAGCGCTAGGGGTTTGAAGACGCTGTTGTTGTGCTCTTTCAACGTCTCGCCCTGAAACCTCCAGAGAACGAAGGGGAGGTGGAAAAAAGAAAACCGTGCATCTTTTCTTGCTGGAGTTTCAGGGGGAAAATAAGAGAAGGAATATCCAAATTATATTCTCCATTTCTATCTTGTCCTTCTTTGTGGCTTTCTGTAGTCTTTTCTCTGCAGAACTAGTAGAGATATTAATATGCCCCAGTCTTAATAACGGTGACTAAATCCCCAGATTCATTCTTAATGTTGGGGGTCACACAAACCACAAACCGGTCATACCTCTCGTCTCATTTAACAACCCTCCATAATAAAATATCAATTTAGATATTACACTCAGCAGATTTACTCTGTCTTATTTGCATATTATATGTTGAGTAAGCAGGTCCTGGCCCTGAATTTATGACAATTTACAGTATAAGGGCTCTTGATCTGATGCAACTAAGAAGCTGTTTTAAAGCTGCAATCTAAAGCATATGCAGCAACAACAACTCAGGGTTGAAAAGGTGAACCTGATAGTACAACATGTAACTGGATCAGATTTGAGTGACAAGTTTACAGTTTATGTCAAGTTAAGGCTTGCAACCAGGGTTAGGAGCTTCTACATCAGAGTTATTCACCTATCATTTCCCTCTGATTTTAGGGATAAGTTATAGGTAGGCTTAGGTTTAGAGGTAGGGATAGGGTTAGGACTAAATTTTCAGACAAGAATGTTGTTCCAGGATCAACACAATATGTTGAACCAGGAACATGTCTTACTTAGCAAAATCGCTGTGACGCAGAACCTGATTTCACCAAGTGCACTTAGATCAACATAATTTTTGATCCTGGAATAATATTTCAATCAACCAATCAGATTTGAGGGACAATTTTACAGTTTATGTCAAGTTTAGGCTTACAACCAGGGTTAGGTGCTTCTACATCAGTGTTATTCACCTACCATTTCCCTCTGATTTTAGGGATAACTTATAGGTAGGGTTAGGTTAAGGCAGGGGTGCCCAATCCTGCTCCTGCCGATCGACTGTCCTGCACAGTTCATCTCCAACCCTAATCAAACACACCTGAAGCAACCAATTAACGTCTTCAGGATCACTTGAAAATTAAAGACAGGTGTGTTTGATTAGGGTTGGAGATGAACTGTGCAGGACAGTCGATCGGCAGGAGCAGGATTGGGCACCCCTGGGTTAAGGGGTAGGGGTAGGGGTAGGGGTAGGGGTAGGGGTAGGGGTAGGGATAGGGATAGGGATAGGACTAAATTTTCAGACAAGAATGTTGTTCCAGGATCAAAAAATATGTGGACCCAGGAACATGTCTTACTTGGCAAAATCACAGTGACTGGGTTAAAAGCATGCAAAAAAACAACAGCAGCAATTTGACTTTCAGATAATATAATGTGCAAACATTTCTGCACAAAAGAACCTTGTGCAAGTATTATTGAATGGAATCTAGTATCTCATTACATTTTTAGATAACACTTTTTTTTTTTCAAGTCTAGACTTTCACAGTCTTCTCCCAGCTGTCTATTCTATCGTATATAATCCAAAACTCTGTGAGACGTGGCTTTTAGATGTCATCCGTGTTCTCAGCTGACTGCAAGAGCAGCGAAAAACATTCCGGATCAAAGCCGGGCCAGACCTCAATAGAGCTTCTTGTAAAATTCTACCAGTAATGCACATGATATTCTCAGCATAAACGAACCCCGCCGTCACCTTAGGGGTTTCTATGGTGACTCTTCACATGGACTTGCGCGGCGGACAGGGAGATTCCTAACAGATGTTTAATGAATGGCTCCATGCCTTCTATGAAAGGATATCAAATACATAATGGATTTAGCAGGAGTGAGAAGATTCATTATTACTTGGTGGGTGTAGAGCTGACTTGCTTCAGGCAGACAGACACACCTCATTGACTGCCAGTTATATAACTCTATTGATGCTATTAATACATATATGAATGTGTGATGCATCTATATGTGTTTCTATAAATGACTGTGTTTTTAGGTTTGCATTTACCTTTAATCCCCTACTGCATGGTGTGGCTATATGGCAACATACTCTTTGTGTTCATTTCCTTGCCACTGTCTCGTCAAATATTTTTTTCTATAGGTCTATCATAATCCGTGCGGTAAATTGACTTTTTAATTTTACAATTTCCTCCAAATTTACTTAAAGCTTAACTCTTTCCCCACCAGTGTTTACTAAAATAGTTGCCAGTCAGAGGCAGCATTTTTGATCATATTCACAAAGTTGTCATGGTCCACAGAATATTACACTCAGTATATCAAAAGAAAGAAGAGTCTCTGCTATATTCTAGCTTCATTCATTCTTTTTTTTATCAACACTTGGGTTTGAAATTTTTTTCGGTAAATTTAGGCAGTTTTGATTTCTACGCTGTTGAATGTTTGATATATGAATGTCCGAAATCCTCCATACCCTTAAATGGGGCACTATTTGAGGGGACGGCCATTTCTAGTGGTGTCCAAAACCATAGTGGACGTTATCGAGTGCACTCATTCAATCCAACAATGCACTGCAATAACGTGTGTACAACCAATGCATTCTCAACAGCTAGAGAATACCCATAATGCACTGTGACGGTAGCTCCGAATGAATTCCCACGTCTGACCAGAAGATGGCGCTGCAGCTGAATCATCCATCCATTCATTTTTGCAAACTATACAGCGTAATAGCATACAGGTATAGATTATTTAATAATTTAATAAGCTAGTTTCCATGACAGAGTTCAAGATAAATCTTTTCATTACTACTGGAGCTGCCAGTTTGCTAAGTTTCAAATGATTATTAAACAGCAAGCACAAACTATGCAAACACCGGCACACTCAGTGTCCGGATTCACTCACTCGTTTTCATTCACTCCTTCAAGTGGACTATATTAGTTGAGTGAATGAGGGTATAGGGGGCAATTTCGAACACACCACTGGTTTATGACGATCTTTTTCTTCGCTTTGTTTTTGGATCCGGAGATTATGTATGCTATTAAGATTTGTAATAGCGCCCCCTACCGTATAACAGTGAAAACATAGACTGCCCGAAAAACTTGCCAATGGCGGGGAAAGGGTTAAGACTGCCATTGCTCGGAAAAACAGATCCCGCCCCCAAACTCATACCACTGGTTCAGTTAATGTTGCCGTCAGGCAAGAAAGTATTTGAAGTATATGACACACATCAGCTTCAAATGTTTTTTTTAGTCCCATCACATTCTAGGACGTCTAGCATTTTTCAGAGAGCTGTATGTCTCTGTTCAGTAAACGTTCACTGGCATCACCAAGGGAACGTAATGTGTAGGGGTTCAAATAACATTTCTGAGGCTATCGTAGAACAGATAGGCACCCTACTGCTATGGGACCGACTGATGATATAAGAAAACTACCCACAACTGTTTCATCCAGCTGCTCTTACAAACCATCACTCAAAATTGCTATAGTTCAAATATTTCAAAGGAGTTAATCCTGACAGCTTTATTGCTGCAAATATTTTTAGCGGAAGTCGGATATTTGCAGAGACTGCTGGCAAAGTAATTATACATTGGGATTAACATCCATTTTTTAAAAATAATTTGTTATAATGTTATTAAAAAAGATACACAATAAGATAAGAATAAGTACATGTTTTAACGAAGCAAATACATTTTTTCATGGGAATACAATACATTTTTTCTTTAATGTTGGCACATTAACATGCATGTTTATGTCATGTTTTATGGCTATTGCTCTGCATGATTGTATATGCAAGAGCAGTTTTGTTGTACTGACCTCTTCCAGTTTGATTGTGATCATAGTGAAGGCTCTAAACACACATTCTGTGGCGCCCGTGATGGTGATGATTCTCTCTGGGCACGAGCCTTCTGAGATGTTGATACGTGCACTGCTCTGTATGGATGGAATAATAAAAGCACATAAATGAATGGGGTGTACACTGAAAAAAAAGAATAGTGTAGAAATTTTCTACTCAGAAATTGCTAGAAATTTCACAAATAATTAGTAACACATTGAATTAAGCATACAATTAGTATAAAAAGTATAAAGACCGATAGAATTTTCTTGTAAAACGTACTCCCCAATGATCTCTGTTTTACTTACAACTTCGAAAAATCATCATCATAATAAGAGAAAACTAAACATTATGCTTTTCCTCTCAACTCATTCTCTAAAGCATAGTTTTGCTCAAATACATACAGTAGGTGAAGCAGTGGCCTTGCATTTTTGTCCTCTAAAATATAATATGCTGAAAGTGTGTGTGTGTGTGTGTGTTTAAAGTGGGCCTTTCGAAATATGTGCCTTAGAAACTTTTTTTTTTTGCATTTTCTGCATTTTTCAGCACATAAAATATTAACAAAAATGTATTTTCTTTCTACATCAGGTGGGATGCCCGCATTACTTGAACCACCAACTGTTATTTTACACTGCAAGTTGGGAAAAACACCTTAATCCATAATGAAGGTGCACTAGGCAACGCAACAAGAAATTTAGTTTTAGTTTCGGTATTCAACCTTGCGAAAAAATAATAAACCACAGCACATTCCTATCCAGACAAGATTAGATTTCTCAGAGGATGCTCGAGAAAATAGCAGGCAATTTGTTCAGTTTTTGTGTGAGAAAAACACAGGCGTGTTCGATTTGGATGGGATTAAACTGAAAGTACGTCTATGAAACACAAATTTACCTGACCTCCTCAGGGAAACTAGTTCTGCCCACATAGGCCTTCTGTTAGGTGTGCATATCGCATGTGTTCTGTCCAAATGTGTGGATCTCCAGCAGAGATCTGGACTGGGCTGAGTGATTCATTTTCCTGCAGAGCTTTGACTCTCAGCTTCACTTAAACTGATCTCTCTATCAATCATGCACAAATGCATGCATATGCAACTATTTATCGGCGGTATAATTTACATATTTAATGCAATTTATGTATATATATATATATTTATCAAGTGTATAGACATTTATATCTTTACTAAATTTATGCAGTATTTAGTGTAGTTATAATAAAACATTTTTTTTTATCATTTAACAGTATATAATGCAATTGACGTCTATGGATTTAAGCCAGATGAGAGCTGTGCATGAGCCCAAGTTCATTTGTGTAGCGCATTTCCCACATGACAGCAGTTTTTGTTTCACTTTAAATAAATTTGTTTAGGCTTGACATTTATAATAATTATTGTTTCACTAGAATTTATGTTTGTTTTATACTTCATTTTTCATTCCTGCTCTGTTCTGAATACCGTTACATTAAAAGGATTTGTTAGCCAGGGGACCTAAAACAAATGTTTATTGTTAATTGTAAATGTTTCACTTTATTTACCGGTAATTTTTGCTTTTATTTCTGAATGTAATAATAAACTGTGATTTATTCAACAATGCAATTTTGACCTGCTGTGACTTAAAATATAGTTCAGGTATGACTTATTTTCAAGAAAATATTTTAGTAATATAATGTTGGGCTGTTTGTGGTTTGAACTTTGCAGACAAAAAGTATATATATATATATATATATTAATAGAAGTAATTTACCTAAAAAAAATTAAGTTTTGTCATATTTTACTCACCCTCATGTCATTCTAAACCTGTTTCTTCAGAATATTTGGATTATAGTGCACTTTTCATGTGCTTTTTGTGCTTGCTAGCTTTAAAGTATGGTAACTATATGTTTTTGTTGTATGGAATACAGAAGTGTGAACATTCTTCAAAATGTCTCCTTTTGCATTCCATAGAAGAAAGAAAATCATTTGGAATCGGTGTGACATGGGGCAAGTACATGATGACGGACTTTATTTTCAGGAAGAGCTATTCCTTTTCCTAGTTATAGCACTGAACAGCAGAGAAATACATTCAATTGCAATATCTTCTGTTTATGACATCTATCGGTCCCAGGATTGACCCCTGTGGTGTCCCAACTAATGCAATAGAAAATGGCTCATGTTGCAGGCTTGCGTTCACAATTTCCACCCTCAAACCATTAATTAGGTCTAAGAAAACAGTCTTTTTGTCATTTTATGTTGTAAGGAAGCAAAAACCTTTAGGTAAGGGTGCAAGCGAGTTAGAGAATAAAAGACGATGTGTGCTTTTGTTAGCTCATGAAGAATTTCTACTGATCATCAGTGTCAGAAAAAAAAAAAGTATATTCTCCAAGGGACAAGCTCACCCACGCCTTGGTTTTTCTCCCTGGTAACCCACTTCAATCTTTATCCGGAAGCTATTGTTATTAGCAGCTACCTTGAAAATACCAACGCATTCATATCAAACTAATGAATTAGTGTTCGCAGCGTGTGCGCTGTCATGCGCCCTTGAGATGAAAGGCTTCATTTAAATATTCATGTCTTCTGCAGTCTTTCAGCTTTAATGTGGCGGACATCAACTGTTTTGAGGACGTATGTGTGAAAAAAGGGCGTTTCGGTGTCTTTTTTCCAGCATGAAACCACATTTATGTTTAGAATTCCATGTGGCGCTAGCTTCAAACGAACGCCGTATGTTCTGCATGCATGATGCATGCTGGGAAGCTGAGAAAGACAACGTCTATGAGTAGCATGTGGCTTACCTCCTCTCGTATCCTTTTCACCGTCTCTCCTTTCTGTAGGGGGAGAAAAAAGAAGATCATAAAGCACTCATTGCCTTTCTCTCATGTTTGTTTGTGTGATATGTTGCTTCCCCAGAGTGACTGTCTTTCACAATGGCTTACAGTGGAGGATAAAGTGAGTTTGACTAGTTGAACAGATAGCTGAAATTAATATAAATTCTGCTTCGCTACACAGCAATATGGCATCTGCATGCATAGGCCTCAGGGGAACAGGTTTTCCAATCGAAGACTCTGCAATTGGACTGACTAGGGAATCAATAGTCCATGAATCACTTAGATAGCCTCAGATAGTGTCTCGCTATCTCAGACACAGAAGCTAACGTGTGCGGCATAGTCATGACTGCAGATCCGAAGATCTGCTTTAACACGCTTGACTGGCGTTTCATTGTCTTTAGATGGGCTAAAAGGATGATTGGATATGTCATAACAGAGGTGAAGTGGGACTTGGGTGGTTTTAATTTATCAAGGAAATTGAAATTTCACATGAGATGTTTTCGAGACCACCCATCTTATAAATCTACCCTTAATGCCAATAAAAATGTCATGCCACAAAGTTCTTTAAAACGGCTGACACCATATTTAATTTGATTTGAACAAAAACAAGGCGGTGGAAGAACACAAGTACAGTTTGTTACAATATGTCGTACAGTTGCGTACTTGTGCGTTGATCATTTGGCCAATGAAACTTAAATAACAAAATGAATGACTTTTTTTTATTTATTTTTTTAGTTTTTGGTATTCATCAATGTAGGGTTGTTATAGTTAACCAAAACTAAAACCATATAAAAATATGAATTAAATGAATTAAATGTTATCTAAAATAAAATATTTATAATAATATTTAGACTTATTTAATTTGTCATTTTCATTTAGTTTACCTTGATGTACTAAAATAACTAAAAAATAACTTTATGTACATACAAAAAAAAAAAAATATAAAGGACAAACACAACATAAAATAACTAAAACTTTAACAAAAATGTAAATGAAAAATATAAGAGAAAAAACTCATTCAAAATATTCATATAAACTATAATAGTATCTCAATGATACTAAAATCTACCTTTAAGTTTTTCATAATTTTGTACATAAAATGTATTTTTGTCAACAAAATTTAGAATTTTAGACATTTTCGTCAGAATGCTAAATCTATGATTACAACAAATATGTTTCCATGCATAACGTTAATTTTTTATTTTTTTATTTCAATTCATTGCAACAATTTATGCAAGAATGATTTACGAATAAAGAAGCTAAACAAGGCTGCGGAAGATGCCTTGCGTTTCATGAATGACGCCAACTGAACGACTACATCCGTTACTCTTTTTTAATCATGTCATATAAAACATCGTCAACTGTGGCCGAGCTCTATTTCTCCTTATAATACAATTAACTTTCATTTCTTTCTCCTGAAGACGCATTACGAATAGTAATCGACTCTAGATAGCCCTCCCCCATGAATATCTCCAATGAAGATTTGTGATGGAGAACCACCGGTTAACGGCACAGATTTAGTCTAGGACTGTATTTAATCTATGTCCGGGAAACCAAGCCTTGGTTTATTGATTTCACAGAGAGGAGATTTACACCACAGGCTTTCATTCATTTACTATGCTTCAGAGAAAAAACAAGAGAGGGAAAAAGAAGACAACAGAGGATGTCTAAGTCATCGTTTAGCTGATCTTATACTGGAACGTGATTAAGCATTACATGATCATCATTCCACAAATGTCACCCAAAAGCTTTGGGACAGCTGCATATTAATTCAACCCACGATGAGAGACGTACCATTTAAATTAGCCCAATGAAACGACTAACTGTGGCATAAATTAATGCATCAAACAGATGAGGGCTTTTTAACTTTTTCTTTTTGATACAGCAATGTTACACTTTGATTTAGGAAATTTGCCAGCACTGGGAACTACTGCCAGAAAGATACTCTACACAAGTATTTAAATGCAGACACAAATGCCTGGCCAACGAACAGAAACAGCGCATAACCTCGATACTCAAGGGGTGATAGAGTTATCAATGTGTTATGACTCAGCTAGCTAGATATAAACATGGTTTATTTTTGTCAACAGATTAAATTATTGCTCTGCCATGATAGCAGTTGGTCTGAAAAAACAAACAAACTGGATGTAGTAGAATATAATTTAAGAGCTAACGACAACTATAGCGCCCCTAGTGGCAATGCTGAAAATGAAACGCACGTGATGAGCGTTTAATGAGCTAACTACATTTTTTGCTTCGCTGCTGTGGTGAGCAGGACGAGGCCGGTGGCGTGATTAATGATGAGCGACACCTGCGCGACGCACCGGTCTCGTATCTCTCACGGAGGAGCGGAAGCATAAAAGGACTAGCGACGGCAGTGAAGGACGAGAGAGGCCAGGCCTGGATTTTACGTTGTGTTTTGTTTATGTTTTATTATGTGGCAGCAGTCGTCCGTGAGGGTCTTCTGCCTTTACTTTCGTTTTGTATTTGTTTGATTTCGTTATTAAAAGTCTGTTGAATGTTCGCCAGTTCCCGCCTCTTTCTTCCCACAACAACATACTGCGTTACAGCTGCAAGTGTCAGAACACAATATAAAATATAGTTTGTGTAGCAAGGAATGTTTACTTGCAACTTGTAACTCGTTACTGTTCGAAATGCTGGCAATTTCGTATAAATTCGTGCAATCTCATTTGTACATTTTCGTACAATCTGGTTACGCCCCCCTTATGGTTACATAGGTTTAGGAGTGGACCTTCATACTTAGGTGTTTTGCTTTGCCATGATAGTAATTGATCTGAAATCAAAAAGAATATAAATTAAGCGAACTACAACTATAGCACCCCCTGTGGCAATGCTGAAAATGAAATATACACGATAAGTTACACAAACTCGATGTTTTTGGTTCACTGCGATTCCAAAAGTGTCCGAATGAAATATGTATCAAGGAACATTTACTCAAGCAGCCAATAGAGTTATCAACATGTTATGATTCAGTTAGCCATCTATAAACATGTTGACGGATTAGCTAACTTTAGCAAACTTGCTCAGCCAGATTGTCTTTAAACTGTTGTTCTGGCATAATAGTAGTTGATCTGAAATTGAAAACCGACTGTAGTAGAAAATATTTTACGCTAACAACAACTAAAGAACCCCTTGTGGCAACGCTAAAAATTAAACACATAAAGTTTGTCTAACAAGGAACGTTTACTCAAGGGCGATTGAGTTATCAAGAATGAAACGCACAGGTTGAGCTACTGCCTTCCCAAAAGTGTCAGAACACAATATGCAATCGAATTTGCGTGGCAAGGACATTTCCATTCACATATTTGCGTTAGAATATGTTCAGGCTCTACTTGTTGCAGCTAGGCTCTATTTTATCGATCGATCAGATCCCTACAACAGAAAGTGCAGCCAAGCTTGGATGTTTGGATGTTGTGATCTGAAGATTCCATGTTTAGGACATCGCAACATACTTTGTTTACTTTTCGATTATTTTTGTGCTAGACAGCAGAGTGCACTGTGTTTTCGAGAAGACGTATTTGCAGCAGCGGAGACCCCTGTGGAGCTCAGAGCGGGTCTGTGTCCTTCTGACTGGCTCTGGTCCTGAGGCCAAGCTCTGGCAAAGGCCTAGAGACCTATTAGCAGGCCAGTTCTGAAGAGAGCTTTGTATCGCAAGAGATTAATTTAGAGCCAAATAAATGCCAACAACTGTGTGTATTTGTGTTTTGTAGCTCCAGGACCTAGAGTTGGCCGAAATAGGGAAACAAAAATCCCACAAAAATCATCTCATCAGTAGCTGACACACTGTTTACTAATCATTGTGACATCTACATTGGGCCTCTCCAAGAGATTGTGCCATGTTTAGACAATTGCACTCGCTTTGGGGATAAACAGAGCTAGATGCAGAATTTAACAATGCAATATATCCAGATCATTAATACATATGATTTACGACTAGTCGCATTTAACAATCCATTTGCTAGGAAACATCAACTCTTGTAGTGATACACTCTGTGGGTTTCTAATCTGCGGTTTTTGGATTGTAACCTAAAGGTTTGTGAGAAAGATGGCAAGAACAATCTAATACAGAGGAAAAAAAAGCAAACCAAATAGTGACATAAAATCTCAAGACGCATCCACGAAATCTAGTAAGTCAACAGCAGGGACAACGGGAACAAAAAGAATCGCTCACCTTGCCTATGATGCTGCCGACCTCCTGTGAAAAGAGAAGCAAAGCAAATGTCAGCTTATTGATTAGCGAGCTCACTCCCCGCTCATCTGTCTGTGGGTTTTGATGAGGTAGGCTGGGTCTGGAGTATCTGTGCACTCGGGATCACATGGAACCATATTAGATCAGGGTCCATCTCAGGTTTAAAGTCAGCACAAGATGGTGTTGATAACCCATTTGATTAATGTTACCAAAAAGTGCGATATCTATGAACAAATCTAACAGGTACGAATTGGATTGTGAAAGTTGTCACCGTAGTGATGCACTGATTAACTGTTCAGAATTTGTATTGATTTCATGTTGACTTTAGTCAAAGGGTTAGTTCACCCAAAACTATAAATGCTGTCATTAATTACTCACCTCCATGTCTTTCCAAGACTTTCGTTCATCTTCGGAACACAAATGAAGATCTTTCTGATGAAATCTGAGAGCTTTACGTCCCTCCATTGACAGTCTACGCAACTACCACTTTTAAGACCCAGAGAGGTAGTAAAGACATCATAAAAGTAATCCATGGGACTCCAGTGGTGTAACCTCAATTGAGACGTGAGATTTCATTCAATTCTCTGAGAGATCTCTCAGATTTCATCAAAAATATCTTCATGTGTGTTCCGAAGATGAACTAATGTCTTACGGGTTTGGAACGACATGGGGGTGGAGTAATTAATGACAGATTTTCATTGTTTGGTGAACTATCCCTTTAAAGTACGCTTGACAAATGGGCATAAAAATCACACCCAAAGAGTATGAAAGTACATTTTAGATTGGCAGGTGGCTCAACACTCTCTTATCACAATTTAGCTATTTCAAATTTTGGTGAATTGGTGGCAAATTCGTATAAATTTGTACAATCTCATTCATGCGTTTTCGTGCGATCTGGTTACGACCCACTGATAGTATTAGGGTGGACCTTCATGCACTCTTAAAACCATGTTTTTCTTATGTTACGAACAACATTTTGATAATCTAAAGAACTTTTTTCCACTATAAAGAGACTTTTGTGCACTGGAAAGGTTCCATGGATGTTATAGATTCATTAGGGAACGTCAATGCTAATGAAGGACCTTTATTTTCTAAAAAAATCATACTTTTCTGTACAAATCTATTCTACAAATTCCTACAAAATCTGTACCCCATAAACCAGTTATGTTTTCTCATGAGATTGGGTTGGGTTTCTTTTGATTCTTGTTATAACTGGCTGAAAAAAGTTTGAAGGATGATGTCATGCACCACTTATTAAGCTGTAACATCATATACGAATGTTTCTGGAAAAGTTTTCAGCAAGGATGTGTGCTTTGAGCTGCCAAGAATGTAAGGGATCACTTAAGTCTTGAAGGATCTCTGTTTATCCTCATTGAAAGATCAAGTTACAATCTGTTGATGAGAATTAAGGTAAAATAAATTGGCATATAAATCATATAAATGTGGCAGTTTATTAACGGTTCATTATGTTTTCATTGGTTTTTCATGACTCTTTTTAATGACTCGCTCCTTTTTAGAGATATGCAAATGAGAAATATCAAGGATTTTTAGGCACGTGGTAGGAAATCTGTCACTGGCAGCTGGCTGACAGTTAAATGAACATGTTGACAACACTGTAATGGCATGGCAATGAAATCTACAACCATTTGTTTACTAAGAACTTGAATTCAAGTAGATTCAAGTAGATTCCCAGTGTCGTCTTGCACTGAAAATACTAAACGTTTGTGGTGTCTATGTGTGTTTACCTTTCCGTGCATGAGCAGCCGGAGAGTTAGAGTGACATTCATGCCTCCATCTCCAAAATCCTGCTCACAGTTCATCCTGACGTGGGATTCAGACCCAGGGAGACGCATGAAAGATGCTCTACGGATGATGGAATGGGCAGGGAGGGGGGGGAAGCAGGACTCTCTCCTTCCACTCACCACTCTGGAAAGACAACACAAAACACGTCAATAACTTAAAAGTGCACATATAATGCTATTTTAAATGCTGATAATTTGGTTTTGAAGGTCTCCTACAATAGATTTACATGCATCAGTGGTTAAAAAACACTTTAATTTTCTCATAATATGCATTGCACATCACCTCATTTCTCAAAGCGTTTAAAAACGGTTCGTTCAAAGATTCGGTCTCTCTAACTCCTCCTTTATGAGAGTCTACTCTGCTGTGATTGGTCAGATGGCTCAGTCTGTTGTGATTGATCTACTTTGCTGTGATTGGTCAGATGGCCCAGTCTGTTGTGATTGGTCTACTCTGCTCTGATTGGTCAGATGACCCAGACTGTTGTGATTGGTCTACTCTGCTCTGATTGGTCAGATGGCTCAGTCTGTTGTGATTGGTCTACTCTGCTCTGATTGGTCAGATGGCCCAGTCTGTTGTGATTGGTCTACTCTGCTCTGATTGGTCAGATAACCCAGTCTGTTGTGATTGGTCTACTCTGCTGTGATTGGTCAGATGGCCCAGTCTGTTGTGATTGGTCTACTCTGCTCTGATTGGTCAGATAACCCAGTCTGTTGTGATTGGTCTACTCTGCTCTGATTGGTCAGATAACCCAGTCTGTTGTGATTGGTCTACTCTGCTCTGATTGGTCAGATAACCCAGTCTGTTGTGATTGGTCTACTCTGCTGTGATTGGTCAGATGGCCCAGTCTGTTGTGATTGGTCTACTCTGCTCTGATTGGTCAGATGGCCAGTCTGTTGTTATTGGTGTACTCTGCTCTGATTGGTCAGATGACCCAGCACGTTCCAGAAACAAAATGCCAATTACCATACCTGAATTTTAGCTCTGGAGCTTTTATACACAGTGATACAAACAGTAACAATGGCATTGCTTATTCTGTATCAGTTCCAGCCAGACTCATAGTCCTCATTCTTTCAGAAGTGCATGCAAAGTGGATTCACAGCGCTGAAAACAGCGCCTTCTCGACATGTCGACAACACAAACCAACCACAATTGCTGACGGCTAATTTTGGCAGATCAGAATCAATTCTTTCTTCTAGGAAGCAACTTTATTTGTCATGGACTTTGATCTTTGAGTCTTTGCAGAACTAGAATAGAACCACTAGAATAAAATATACTTTAGTTTTATTCAGCCTGTTCCAGAAATGTCAGCTACTTCTGTATGTATGTGCATTTTGCCTTCATTGGGACTTGAAAGGATGGGTGGGATCGACGACCCCAACCCAGATTCAAACCGGTGTTGGTTTCTGTTTGCCTTGACAGGAGTCTGCGTGTCTCACAGCGGTAAATAAGACGATCTGTAATAGCCACGCCATCTGCTCTTATGTGCAAAGTATTCAGTTAAGTGAGGACAACCATGACAAGTGAATCCAACAATGCCTCAGCAGCTGAATGATGACAATGAGGTGTTCTGTTACAGTGGCACCAAAGTCAGCATCACCAATTTAGCCAATCTCACAAAGCAGGAGAGGACGACTGTAAGTGCTTGTTGAAATGATCCCCACTGCATGCTCCACGGTTTTTGGTGAAGGCCCAGAAGTGGAGTAAGAGGTGAAGCTGGTTTTGGCAATTTTGTTCTTTTTGATAGAAGAAATTGCAGTTTTTGTGCATCCCTGCCTCTACATGAAAGAAAAACCACAGACTCTATTGAGACCATCTGATGGCTTTTTTAGGCAGTGTTGTGTAATGAGCAGTGGGAGATATTCAAGATAGCAAATCTAAACCAACCAACACTCTGAATAAATATATTATAGACCTTTATGACTATGTCAAGGTCAAACATATCAGATCATTTTATCTTTTTAATGACAAGGCAAAGTTAGCTCAGGTTGTAAAATGTCATGTGGTGCACTCTCCACAAAATGTAAAAAAGAGTTGATGTTGAGAAATAAAGAAAGAAAAAGCATTGCAAAATGTTTTGCTTGTAACCTACATCTCCTGAGAGATCGGAATCAAGCTTACTTAGCACTCACAAATTTTAGTCAGCTACTAAACGTCCTCAAAATTAGATTGCATGAGTCATAATTTAAAACTTGATTGGCAAGTGTTGTTCGGGGTGAATGAAACAAGCTCGCAACTCTCAGAGGAACTGCTACATCAGACGTCACGAGTGCTAAAACAGCGATGTCACAGCATGCTAATGGCAAACTTGGTTGAGCAGTTGATGATTCTTAGAACCAAGCGCACCAACATCTGCTCGTCGTAACGCCACTCAGATTCACCCACATTGCGGTTTTCTGAAAACTGCCGACAGGTTAATTAAAGCTGCCGTTGATGCGGCCGCTCAATTACAGGAGTGGGTGTGTGTTTTCAGATAACACTGGAAGACATCCACGATTTCAACGTCAGTCGGGGCTCCAAAAAAAGTAGGTTAGAAATCCAAAAAGAAAAGCAGAAGCCCATGAGAGGCATCGATGAGGCCGTCGTGTAGGAGTTTGGCAGTGAGTCATTTGGACACTCATGTCCACGGGTGGTGCTGGCATATGCATGTCATTAGTGCAAAGCGATTGCTACTTGTGCCTGTCTCGTTTTCTTCTCTACCCTCAAGGCGATCCACCAACCTATTAGAAGAAGAGACGGCTAGATGAACAGGAGAGAGAACGTGCCCACTGGTTTGCACCTGTGGTCGCAGGGATTTTGCCAAGTTGAATGTGTTTCTGGATCTTCTGTTGGTCCTGTCACAACATCCAGTTAAGCAACCCCTAAAGCCCTATAAACTAGGGCCCTATGAAACAGGGCTGACATTAACTAAAACTAAAATCTTATATTTTTGCTACTTAAAATACTTTAAAAATATAAACATTAACTTAATTAAAATACAATATAAAACAACTTGCACATATTTTTTCGTTCCAAGGCAACATTGCTCATTTTTATTATATACTAAAATAACTAACTAAAACTGAAAAACTATAAATGTGTAAAAACTATATAGACAATAAAGTGTGTATTTTGCCATTTGTATTAAATAAAAAAATACCTAATATGAAAATAAAAAAACTAATTTAAAATATGAATAAATCTATAATAATATCCCAGTAATACTAAAATAACACTGCTATGACATTTGTTTTATTTTTTCCCAAATTCTGTTTTATTTTATTTTTCCAAATTCCATGCTTTCTATTTCAATTCCTCTGGATTCTGTTTTAATGGTTTAAATCAATTGTATTAGTCAAAAAGGATGTCTAATTAATTAATATCTTAATACTATAACAAGTGTATTATTATTTTTTTTAAAGTTTAACAATAGTGCTCTATGAAATGTATTTTCTTTTTTTAGAAATTATGTGTTATATATAATTTCCAGAATTTATGGGGGGATATTTTAGTTATTTTAGTGATAAATCATAAAACCTTTTTGAAAAATGAAATTTGAACAATTCCTTTCATTTTTTGGCAAACAAAGTACAGCACAACAGAGGTTTGCTAAAAAAATTGATACAATTCTTTAAAATAATTGTTTTAATAAATGGTATTATTAGTATTATCACTTTAACAAGTACATTATACTGCACAATATTACATGTCTGTCATAATTTCTTTAAACTAAACCAAACTTTTATTTTGGCGGGTTGTGGTTTGTATCTGTGTGTCTCAAATGATAGTTTTTATCAAATGAAATAGTGAAATGCTTGTGAAGTGACTCTCAGAGCAGCTCTGGATATGAAATTAATGTCCTTATATATAAGACAACGCTGAAAACACCATGAGCGTCACATGTTGAGTATCATTCAGAGACAGACTTTATATTTAAATAGCAGCCATTTTGTAGTTTAAAATCCACAGACACTACCACTGAGGTCAACTTTCAAGTTGTCTGTGTTCCTATCAATTTCACCAGAAATTCAACCAAGAAATATACGCAAATTATGTCGGTAGGTATTAAAACAACTGCCTGAAGGTTTTGCCGACTGTTAAGGCTCCCTGCTAGCCAATAATCAATAACATAAAAGTGTCAAAGCCATTCTAACTTAATTTTCTATGTCTTTGGCAAAGGCTCTTTTGGGTGTCCACCCACAGCCACTAAACCACAGCCCAAACCCTAAAATGAAGCCAGAAATGTTGTTCCTGAACCAACAACAATGTCTATGCATCCTACTGTTTATCTTCCTATACTGTAAGATCATTTACACCTGTATATATAAGAACCTGTAGTAATATTTCTGTTGGAACACAATCTCCCATCTAATTAATGCTAATCACTTGTAAATCTCTCTACTCTTTATGTGTAATACACACACACATCTAACGAAGATTAATTAGCAGTGTTAATTGACGCTTCGCCGCCCTGTGGTGTGTGAAAATATGGATTGTCAAGACTGGCCACAGTCTATTACAGAAGAGCTCTATGTTCTATGCATCTTAATGCATCTCTACACTATTGATAATATAAAATAGATTTTCCTATTTTAAATTCAATTTGGATTCATTTCTTCAGTGTCTGAAGTTTTTAGCTCGTTATCATCACCAAGATTTAGCCTTGTTTGGACATGCACGGATTTGAATAATAAGCATTTATGATGGATTTTCTTGAAAAAGGTGTTTGCATGGCCTAAAATTCAGATTAAAGCAAAAATATACACCCGTGTTATTCCAACACGATCTCACGGCAATTTTACGTATTTTACGAGGTGGCTAATTCGTACGAATTCATACAACCTCACTCGTACGAATTCGTAAGATCTTTGCTAAATCGTACATATTTTTATGAGTTCGTATGAATTCGTACGAATGACCTCCCCCTGACCCCGCCCCTAAACCTACCCATCACTGGGGTTCAGACAAGTCGTACGATATCGTACGAGTGAGGTCGTACGAATTTGTACGAATTAGCCACCTCGTACTCACTCGCACGAATTCATACAAATGGGTCGTGAGATAGCGTTGGGTTTTCGGATTCTAGAAACCAGAACATTGGCTTAATCTGGTTTATAGCAATCAATGCATTTAAATGATGCTTACATAATCGGAATATGACCAAATTCTGATTAATATCAGAATATCCTTGTGCATGCAAATGCAACCATGCAATTCTGATATCAGAATGTAATACTATAAGCATCCATGGTATTTACATGGTACCCCAAGGTAAACATTATCATGGTAAGCATGTCTAAACCTTATAAATAAAACACCTCACGTGTCCTTATATAAATTGAACGTAACATTGACCACATGCCGTGAGCTAGTATCCGAAATGCACAAGATTTGAGTGCATTTCATAGCACAGCTTGAGATCGATACATGCTCTTGCACTGACATCAAGA
The DNA here is from genome assembly GCF_963993115.1 of Abramis brama. NCBI lineage: Eukaryota > Metazoa > Chordata > Actinopteri > Cypriniformes > Leuciscidae > Abramis > Abramis brama. The sequence continues at coordinate 10,443,874 of NC_139968.1, read as the reverse complement.
AGTACCTGTCCTCACGCTGGGAAGGGTTTGGATATGAACACAAACTCAGGATTCATTCAAAGCATCTGTATGCAGGGAGGTGTTCTAGGTCACGGCAGAGCGCTGATATTTGCATTGGTCTGGTTTTCTCTTTCGCTCTCTCTCTCTCTCTCTCTTCTTTCCATGTTTGACACGCAGCTCAAATACACACCCTGCCAGTCAAGGCCATACACGCTAATGTGTCGGTTCACTGCGTGCTTGTCCTGCAGCCCCCCCACACACACACACCTTCACCCCCGTCAACATTCATAATGGCACATTCCATGAATGCAAGAGCTGTTACAGGAAACCACCAAACTGAGAAGGGAAGGGGAGCCCTAGACACTAGGACCTTGATGAATACTTGGGAATTATTTAATTCTGCATTGTCAAGTCATATTTATTTATATAGTGCTTAATACAATACGGATTGTTTCAAAGCAGCTTCACAATAATAAACAGGGAAATAATAATGATGTCAACTTTATTAAATATGAGGCATTATTGTTTTACATGTTGTGTTGTTTAAATGAGCCATTGAAGTTTTATTTCCTGAAAAAAATCCACTTATGGTAAAGGTTTACTGCACCAAAAACAAGCTTTTGCTGCTGTAACTTTAAATGTATATATATAAATAAGCTGGGTTGTGATTAGCTAACCTCAATTTTTTTTAAATCTGATCCCTTCAGCATCCTATCGGAAAGAAAAAATCAAATAAAATCTCTTTAATATCTCAAATGTATCTCCTAGACATCAATGAGATTAAATGGAAAGCAAACTGAGACTTGTGCTTAAATATCCGGTGGAAAAGGTCTCAGTAATCTCGTCAAGAGTTTCCCAGTTTCTCAAATTGCGCTAAGATTTGTCGAGATACCAAGGCAACCACATGGAATGTTGTTTAACAAATGTTCATGGGTGAAATCCAGTCATTTTAATAGTCATCCACACAATCTGTAATTTCGCGTGAGGGAAAAGGTTTTCCCCAAGCAGATTTCACAACGGGTTCAAGTTGGTTACGCAAATTCGCAGTGTTGATCAACAGAAAGCAGCATGGTTTAAAAGAAGTGATCGACCAATATATCGCCAAGGCCAATATTTGGTATTTTTAAAGTATCGGTATCTGTAAAATTGTTTGGCCGATGTGTCTGAACACTTATTTTGACGTTGCTCCCATTCTCCATCTTCATTAGTTCACGATCTGTTTAATAGTTGTGTCTAATACGTTATTAGAAAAAACTGTTAAACAAAGAAAGTAAACGGTATACGAAAAAGTATTATAGCATTTGCTTTTATATTATTTGTAATAAAAGGCAAACACTATAATACTCTCTCATTTACTGTCAGCAATTACGCATTCATATCATTTAAACTAATCTTTGAATAACTAATAAACATTTCCCAGACAGCAACATAGTGTCGGCCCAGATCCGGCCCACATCTACGCGTTGAATCCACACGTACCAGATGTGGCTCGGATCTGGGCCGACACTATGTTGCTGTCTGGGTTCATTTCATAAACTTTGCAGACTTGTGGACAGGAGAGTTCAAATTTACTGAAATTTACATCGGCCATCAAAAAAATAAATCAATATCGGTTGACCACCATTTAGAAGTGGCCCACGAAATTTCACTAATGTGACTGCGCCTTTACTGCAACTGCAAACTCCATTATGTATTTCAAGCTACAACAAAGCTATAAAAGTAGTGAGATGTTTCATCCAGACCTGATTTGAGATAAACTGAGCTGGATTCATCTCAGATTTGAAGGACATTCTTGGACGTCCATCAGCACACAACAGAATTTCTATTACATGAATTATGGAACTGATTTCGAATACTTGTAAGATGGGGTTAAAACCATTCTTTGGATCCCTGTCGACCCCCAATTCCCTCCCTCTTTCCCAGTGACCCACGGATGACTGATTCATGGCCTGTCCCAAGGGTTGTTCAGCAATATCGCCATTATTCCACCAAATCATACAAGCTTCTGTCTCTTTAAACGCTGTGCTGTCCTTGGACTAGACGCTTTATTAACATCACACAAGGGCTGTGTTAATGTTATTGTTGGGTGAATTACATTGACGATATGAAAAGAGGCTGTTTAAAAGCACTGGGTCTAATCTTTAAAGCAGGACAACAATGAGCCAGCAGGCCTTGGGTAAATAATATTTTCTCTGCTGGAAAAAAGCATTTGTGGTTATTTAAATTAGCTAAAAAAATCCCCGTATGAACCCATTGCAAAACTGTCTGAAGTCTGAAGCATTAAAATGCATGCAGAGAGTGTATTATATATAAGAAAATAACTTTTAATTTTATGATTTTTATACTGCAGATCATTTTTTCTCCAATTAGCAGTGCACTGATTGTCATAAATGAACTTGTTAATCAGTTTTCAGAAACATCCTTAAAAACAGAACGTTGATTAGAAAATTTGTTTGGAGATCATGTAATAATGAATGCATAGAATAAAAAACAAGTGGAAATACTAATTAAAAATATTATAAATACAAAAATAAAAAATACATTAACACACACTTATGTAATATATATAAACTGTCCTCACTGCTCTGCAGTTTTTATGCATATTTATTTAATACATGTTTATTTTATGTATTTTTAATGTAATCCTTGTATACTACATTGATCTGTAAATATCCTGAATTAAAAAGAAAAATCAAACAAGTCAAATATACATATTGCATAAGTGTCCCAATTTTGAATGCGAATGCCAAATATCTAATCTCAAATGTGCTTTGCCATGTACGCACATGGAACAACATCCAATCAGTGGGAGAAAAAATTTATGGACAAAAAATAAGTGGAAATTACTTAATAAAAATAAATAAATACATGAAAATTACATAAAAAAACACTTATGTATACATAAATACATAAAAACTACCCTCACTGATTCTATATAGTTGTTTATTCAATGCATATGTTTATTTATTGGATTTTGTAATTACTCGTATCTGTCATCAATCACATATCCGAATGATCCCAAATCTGACACAAATATATAACCAAAAATCAGTGGCAATTATGAACGTGAACGCCAAATACCTAATCTCAAATGTTTTTTTGCTGTTTACACACAAACGAGATCCAATCAGTAGTAATTTGGAACTGATTGCCAATGTAAGCGAAATGGATTTTCCTAAAAAAACAAGTTATTAAAAAGAAAAATCACACCTAACATATGCTTTTCTCCGCATATATCTTGCAGAGAGGAGTATTCACACTATATAACTCGCCGAAGTGTAAGGCAGAACACAAAGACAAAACAAGATCATGCAGTTTCGCCTTTCCTCCCTCCACCCACTCCATCCATCCTCACGTCTCGCCCTCCCTCTCCTTCCATCACTCATCCCGCGCTCATGATCACTATAATTATGCTGAGTGGGATAGCAGGGGCGTTGAAGAGCTCTCGAAAGAAGTGCACGTGCTTAAGTACAAAGCAGTCAGACTCAATTTAGGCTGATTTCTTTTGTGACAGTTGCATCACAATCGTGCATTAATACGTTTTGTTACGATAATTGCCGCGAGCGACGGCGCGGACTGCGAGAGCGAGATGAATTTCTCGTGATGGGTGGATTTTCTGATTGCTCTCTTTTCTGAATCAATTTCCTTCGCTGACAGCTCGTGCTCTGCAACAACTTAAAGGTCAATAAATGCATTCACAAGCCCCTGAGGTAAAGATAACACCACGTTATCAGGAAGCCGAGAGCGATTTTACTGTCAAAGACTTAGCATAATTACTGCGCTGCGGAGATCTGACTTTAAACGCGAACTGAAGTGACAGTACTTTTGTCGCTGTGGTATTATTTACTCTCTCGCTCCGTGTCTTTACGTCCCTCTCTCTTGTTCTCGGCAGAGAGCTGAGTGTGCAGCTCAGGGTAATGTTGCATTTTTTCTGTGAAAGCAGCTCTGCCGGATGACTGACAGCTAAACGGCGTCGGTGACCTTGGCCGCCGAGGGGCTCCGGCCGTCTGAGATTTATGTGACAGGTCTGAAAACAACTCGGCGAAGGGACCGGGACCGGAGGAGGAATCCTGCATGCCGCTGACGGCACCTCCACGCCACAAGGGGCAAATGTGCAGAAGTGCACAGAATACACAGAATGCCACTGTGACTACAGACACAAACCAACTGAAAATTTCAAAAAAATGCAAAAGGAATACTTAAAAAAGTGAACAAAGTCATTATGTTCGGGACTTCATGATACTTTAAAATATTTTCGGGCAGCTTATTTCTATACTACAATCCCAAAAAGATAAAGCACCATAAAAACATCCATATTAATAATAATAATAATTCTTATTTTTACTTAGTTTACTTAGTATTTTTACTTACTTTAATAAAAATGTACATTAATAACAACAACAACTCTCTCTCTCTCTCTCTCTCTCTCTCTATGTATATATATGTATATATATGTATATATATATATGTATGTATATGTATGTATATATATATATATGTATATATATATGTATATATATATATATATATATATATATATATATATATATACACACACATAATTATTAATAATAATAATAATAATATTTAATACACTATATATATATATATTATTGTTATTATTCATCGTTATTAAAGGCACAGTATGTATTTTTTTTTGCTTTAAAAATATAAAAAATCACTATATCTATGTTATATATTTTTTAAAGTTGTGTATTTACATTATCCCGACAGTTCCAATTAACTTCTAAATCCAGAGAAATTAATATTTTAATTCGAAGACACGGACCGTGTCTTTATTTCCGTTTTGTCGCAGTCAATGGCGTCATATCCGCGTTGTCCCTGGTTTCCGCTCGTGCTGCCATGGTAACCAGAGTTATGAACCAGAGCCCTCTGATAGTAACCAAGACGACAGACGTGGACCACTGTAGTTCGCAATGTCTATCTGCACGCTGTTGTTGTTTCGTTCAAACATTATGGACCATGGCAAGCAGACTTTGGATAAAAAAGGAGAACTAAAACGAGAATCAATATCAGCGGTGTTTTCGAGATGCCGAGAGCTCCCATAGACAGCATATAAACGAGAGCTCCACGTCCGAGACTTCGACCGCTTCTACATGTACTTTATTAAACAGGTGAGCACATTTACATAAAACTAATCAATGTTATAAAGTTCAACAATGATAAAATGTCAGAATATGATCTGTATGTTATTCTAATGTTGATCTAGCTTAACGTTACTGCTAACGTTAGTCTCATACAGACAAACTAACACATAAGTTACATTTCAACACATTCAAATGCAGTTTAGTGTGATAGTGTAATGTTAGACCAAGTGAAACAGCGCTGCGTTACCTCACAAGTTTAATTTGTCTAATAAACTGACCTGTGAGTAGTGATTCTGCGTGTAGTTCGGTAGAATGAAATGTCCTTATTCCTTTTATATCCGCGGGACTCGCGTCGCGTTTGGAGCGGTTTGGAGCTGATAACTGTCTCTTAGCAATCCCGAACTGCTTCATATCATAGTCATGACAAAAACATCGATGTATTCAGTCATCCATAAACATTATTAGATCGGTCGGCTTGACGTTGACGACAAGATCCATAATTCTTAGCAAATGTTGCGTCATCAAACTATGCCTTTGTTATTGTAAATAGGTTAGCGACCCCTAGTGGAGAAAAAATCCCATACTGTACGTTTAAATAAAATTACTGTTATATTATTATTATTATTATTTGTGTACACATATAGATGTGCGTCACCATCTAAACATTCCCAAAAACTACAGCAAAAAAAGAGAGTGAGTAAATCTGTGCCAAAGGTGACATGACTCATGAGATCACAGCCACGCTGAGTTTTCCCCATAGTGCTGATCTGGAATCAGCCTCCTCAAAAGGAAAAAACAAACACATGTGGCAGAGGAGGAGTAGTAAACATACTCCTGACCTCAGATCAGTGAACAAGAGCATAGAATCTGAAACGCTGTTTGCACAAGGAGAAAGAGAAAGAAAATGCTGGGTCAAATTCAAATTATGGACACCAAACATTTGAATCTCAGCACTGGAAAGCCATGATCAACGTACTTCGGCTACTGCACATAAATAAAAGGACTAGTTCATAGGGATAACGTCATCTCATTCTAAATTAAACCTGTGTAGTTTTACAAGGACTGTGGATCTGATACTATTGATCGTCTGCGCCAAAATGACCTCTACTTCCTTTACAGTCTCTTATTGCATTTAAAGGGACACTTCACCTCTGGAAAGATGAATGTGTATTTAAAATAGGTCATTTATGTAGAAGAAATGTGAAATTATTTTTGAATTTGGAGCTTTCTAGACTAAGAAAAGCCAGAAAATGTATTTTTGGCTTATGTGGATGAAAGACAACAACTCCCAGAATGCACTTGCTTCGCTGCCCTAGGAGGCCACTCCCAAGCCACGCCTACCGGTAAGAGAAGGCAGTTGACAACAACAAAGCTAAGCTACTAGAGAGTCTCCGTGATGAGTTTGCCCGGGATTTCGAGATCGCCCAAAATGTCCGGGATTCGGCTTTTACGTTCTACAGTCGCCATTCATCATGTTTACTGTGGCGAGCAGGACGAGGCTGAGGGGCGCGGGAGAACGGCGCGAGGCCGGTGGCGTCATTACTGAGACGCACCGGTCTCGTATCTCTCACGGAGAAGCGGGAATTTTCTTAGCAATGTTAAAACGCACATCAACCGATCACTTGTTTAGCGTTCATGTAAACACTACATTCAGATTCACCAATCGGAATGAATTCAGCTAGATTGAAACAAAAGGTGTGCATGTAAACAATGAATGGCGACCGCAGAAAGCAAAAGCCGAATCCCGGACATTTTGGACGATCTCGACGGCTGGACATGTCCGGGAAAAAGAGGATGGCATTGGAAATCAAACGCAATGGCACTTATCTGTGATAGGTCTGTTAGCACATTAGGTCCAACCCCCTATGGGCGGGTTTGAAAGGGTGGGAACTAGTGCTTGTAGTCTCAACAGAAATCCCCCCCTCTTACACTTCCTCCAGCTTAGATGCTAATGCTAATGACATATTTATTCTTTGCTTATTGATTGGGTGTCAGATTGTCATCCTATTTATATTGCTTGGCATTAGATTTTACCTCTGATAGGCTTCTTCTGTCAGAGTCTCTTGTAAAAAAAAAATTAAAAAAAAGCCAATCAGAAAGCCTGTGTGATTAGCGCCACCACCTAAATTGCATGATGTGTGTCCCAATTCAAATACTTCAAGGGTACATAGTGCGTAGTTTACGTTTATAGTGTATAGTGTGTCATGTGGGACTTTCTCTTTGCATTTTTTGTGGAAATGACAATCACAAATGTTCGCCATGTAAAATCTAAAGCTTTAGCAAGCTACTTAGCTTAAATGCTAATGCTATCAGCAGGGTTAATGTTTTGTTTATTACTGCTCAAATGTGTGTGATTGTCGCCCTGCACTTTTCATTGCTTTTTGAATACAAGGTTGTATCAAGTTAGCTTAATGCTAACAACAAGGTTGCTGTTTTTGCTTATTGTTTGTGTGTGTCTGGTTCTCATCCTATTTGAATTTTATGGGTAATGTTTTTGCCTCTGCTAGGTTTCTTGTGTCAGAACCACTTGTAAGAGAAAAAGTCAGGAATACTTTTTCTTGTATGCCAAGTACTGCCATCTAAATCAAATTCTCTTATTGCATTTATAGTAATTTTCTATTCATGAACTACAAAATAAACAGATTTTTACCACATACAATCTAAAGCTACTTAGATTAAAGTGTATGCTAATGACAAGTTTATTGTCTTTAGATTTCCTCCTTTATGGTTTTATTGTGTCAGGATCCCTCCTAAAAAAGAAGAAAAGTCAGAAAGGGACAGGGTTCAGAGAGACTTCATGGATAGTGCCGCCACCTAAATTACCTCTCAGTATCCTGGCTGTGGAATTACAGGTTTAGCACGGATCAGGCTCAAGTCATGATTCAATCAGTCCGATGGCGGATTATAATGTGTTTGAGAGTGGCCCACGTGGTGAGCGTGGAGTGTGCCATCATGGCCTTTCTAATCTAGCACACGTTGTTTGGTCATTCAAATTACAGAACGACATAAGCATGCATCTATAGAAATCTGATTATTAAGATGTCTATTTCTAGTTAAGCAGAAATGAAACTGTGTGGAATAACTCCAAATTGGCTGGTTGTGAAATTGTTGAGGGCAGCATACTCTCTTATTGCAAATGAAGCACTTCAACCCTGAAGTAAAATTGTAATTTTGCACATAATAGAAGTAGTTAACAAAGTCAAACACATGACCACTAATCCAACCGCTGTGCCTGGCATATTAAGGTTTCAGCGATTTCCCTAATGTTTAAACCAAATGCAATTCTACTCATCATTTTTTCTCCTTTTGTGCAAAAGGCTCTAGCTGAGTGGTGGTGCCGAATTAAATTTGTTCAGTGATCTCAGACTCCAAGCAAAGCTTTGAGTACGAGCACTGGGTAGGTACTTAATGAGTGTAGGCAATAAACTGAAACTGCCCTATTTTGATTTAATTAGATGCTCCGCAAAGGCAGCAGGGTTATTTATCCTTCCTGAGGCTGTGCCGATGGGAACTCCATTTCCACTTCTCTTTTCTTAGCTTTCATTTCTTACCCCTCGGTTTCTTGGCCGCCACTTAAGTCTGGGTGAAGGTCACCGGCCGAGAATATTGGCAGAGGAAAATAACACCAGCTTCTTTTCTTATTTTCCATCTCTGACCCCGGTTCTGAAGTGGCAAAGGATTACTCACATACCAAAGGATGGCAGTGTAAATACAACGGAGATTGGAAAGAAAGGGCCAGAGAAGCAACTTAAAGGAGTTATTGGATTTTCAGAGTTCCCATTTGCTTCCCGTGAAACTACACTGAGATCACGAGGGGTGGGTAATCTGCCATTAGTTGGACATCCGTAAGTGCTTCCTCTTGACCACAGCGATACTGCATAAACTTGTGATTGCTTTCAGAAACAGTCTGGAATAAAGTGCCGGATTAATTTCACAATTTCTCTTTGGAAGTCTTCCACAGTAGCAGACTTGAGAACTCCTATCTTGTTGCTTGCCATAGACAGAGATTATGGGAAACTTCGCTCTTGATGAGCCAACCCCAGCCTTCCTGACACAAACTGACCCAAATACATAATATACCAGCACTGCAGTGCATCTTCCATTTGAACTTGCAACTGACGCCTTCAGTTGCCATCATGACTCAGGCTTCTCTTTTTTTCAAGGGGTGGCTTGTGATATCCTTGCTATTAGAGGTCTGTGTCAGCCAGCCCTTCCAATGACAGATATGTGGTAGGTTTAGAGACTTGACGCCTGAGCCCAGTGGAGCATGGTGCTAAAACAACACGGCGTGCCACCCAGCCTTCACACAGGGGTGGATTCCAGGGCTGCTGCACAAAGCAAACTGAGTGGGGCTGGGCGGAGGGACAGGGTAGGGCTTTTGTCAGCTGCACAAGCAGAGCGGTTCGGGCGTGTGCCTCTGATCTTTGGGAAGCTCCTCAGCTGTTCCCTGCTGGACAGCTGGACCCCTGAGGGATCCAGACAGCCTGCTCAAATTAGAGTACAGGCGACAGGACTCGATGCATTTCCCTTGTGAAAACATGTCTTGCTTTTGCTACACACAACTGCACAAATTCCACCAATAACCACATTTTTAATTATTCAAAGTGTATAATTGTGAACTAGGTGATGCCACCAAGTAGGACCTACTGTATTGCTGGATCAATATCCTTTGGACTAACATTCCTGAAACAATGATGTTATCCTCTATTACTTAATTAAAAATGTATATTACATGGATAGTTTACCCCCCAAAAATAAAATTCAGTCATAATTTACTCACCCTCATGTCGTTCCAAACCAGAAACTAATCAAAGATAATTTGAGAAATGTCTCAATGTTTTTTTTTTGTTCATACAGTGGAAGTGAATGGTCACCGAAAGGGTTTGGTTACCAACATTATTCAAAATACTGTACCTTCATTAGTGTTCCGCATAAGAAAAGAAAGTAAATTTTTTGGGGGGTGAACTATCCCTTTCAAAAAAAAGTTTACACATTCAATGATGATGAACAAGTTCTGTATTAAACATTTAGGGACGGGGGGCATAAAGTCATAATTGCCAGAGTGAGACAACTGTCCTGACATCATAAAGAATTTAGTTTTTAAATTAAAGCTAAAGTAGCTTGATATACTCTTCTAGCATAATTTCTTAGAAAATAAAATCATGAAATTATCTTTATATTTTAACAGATTATTTTAATTGGATACCATGCAACCTGTAAAACTGTAGTTGGAAGCTTACAAAACCAAATAAACCATAAAAAGTCTAACGGTTGGGTCTACTACATCCAATCGATACATAGCAATCCTAGGCCCTGTTTACACCTGGTATTAAGATCTGTTTTGGTCGATCGGATCACAAGTGGACGAAGCTAAATACTGGTGTAAATGTGGTCTAAAACGTTTTGAGCTTGTCCGCTTTCAACCACTTCCAGAGGTAGTCGAAAACACATTCAACCGGATTGCTTTCGTAGTGTAAACGCTCATGTGGTCGAATGCGTTCGAAAAGCCACAAAAAACGCCTACTCTCCGCCAACTGACCTAACGCATAAACATTATGGGAAGCGCTCTAGCCAGACGGGATTTAAACGTTGTCGACTGAAGACCCAAGTTTGGTTTGAAGATGAAAAACGTGCCAAGCGCAATGTTCTCTAACCATTCCCTATTTCTAACACACACTCACAGTGTTCGGTGTGATCTTGCGGCTGTCAGAGCAAAAATGAATGCTGATGCTCTCCGTATGTTTTTCCGTCGTCTCCATGTGCGTTCATATGTAAATTGCGTAAGCTTATTTCATCCATTAGATCGAAAGATCTGAAAAAGCCTATTAATTTACCCGCTCATAGACCCTCCCCTTAAATAAATCAGGACAGAAGTGGTTGAAAGGAGACAAAAGAGACTTTTAAGATTAAAACATCAGATGTAAAAAGGAATGTCTCCCAAGTCTACTTGTGATTCGATCGACCAAAACACATCTTAATACCAGGTGTAAACAGGGCCTTAGTTGTAGACACCCCTGTGCCTAATCTTATCCCAAACCCTACCTCCACAATCAATACTGATTTTGATACTGATTCACAGGGGTTCAAGCCCCTACAGTAACTGTAAAAACACCAATCCCATTGGTTTATAGGAATGTTGTTCTAAGAATTATCTTCACAAAGTTGTAATTGTATGAAGCAGTTTCAAAGACGCTCTGCCTACATCCTTAACCGCACCACAGGGGTGACAAAGAACACAAGAAATTCATAACCATCCCCTCTAATATTTGCTTATTTGAAGGCTTGGCCACTATAACTTCAACCAAGCACTACTCTTCACTTCTCCTCAAGGTTTTAATGAGGTCCGCAGGGAGCAAAGCAGCCTGCTCGCCGTGCCCTAACACTCTGTAAGAGCGCTGACCTCCTGCCCCATCATACTGTCAAACTGTGTCATAAGAGACCCAAGAACTATTAAAACCAAATGAGAAATGAAAAACAAGTTGCAAAACTTGCGCCGCTAATGATCCGTTCAGTGTGTTAGCTTGCCGCTGTTTATTTCTCAATTTTGTTCAAAGATTAGCCAGGCTGATTAATGTTCAGTCACATGGAGGTGATGATAATTATCCCGACTGATAAAATGTCACAGATGTTAAAGGTTACATTCGGCCCTGTTCTTGATAACTGGCTTCCTTACCATTTAATCCATCCAGAGATATTTTTACTCTATATCATAGTCATTTTGATGACTAATCTTACTTAATCTCCTTTAATGATCAAACTGTATGGTAAAAGAAGCTATTTTTGCCACACAACCATCTGTCCTATAATCTACGTTCAAGCGTCGTCCTTTCATTTACAGTGTTTTGCCATGAAGAATACGCCTTAAAAGTGAGGTATTAATTTATTCCATGTTAAAATGACCTTCTCATTCAAAAAAATATAGAGTTAAATAATGTAATCAGTATTGATTCACAGAAAGTCCAAGTTCTGCTTCTTTGATGTTTTCAAAACATTTCTCTGTTTGATTGAGTAGCCTGACAACAGCAGAATTGACTCAACCAATGAGTTGAGTTTGGGGCGTGGCTATCTATTTGACAGACCAATGACGGACAGGGAGTGTTTCAGTTTGAAAACCCTCTCTTTTTTTGCTGTTATTCAGTGTAGTGACACTAACAGTGTAAGAATCATACACCTTCATCTTTAAATAGAGATAATTCATTGATCTTTCTAACAAATCAATGCATAAACATGATGCAACAAGCATGCTACTTGAGTTTGCACGTACAACGAGCAAGTGTGTGTGTGCATTAATGAGACAGAGATGGCCTTTTGATTTATTTGCATTACAAAGCAGGCACAAAGACCGACTGTAATCCATCAAAACCAGGCAATCTGATTCTCCGAAAAGCATTCTTCAGATAAACAAAATTACGGCTTTAAAAGACCTGTGCCCCATCGAATCTTGCACTGGTGTTCAGAAAGATTGCTTTGGAGAAATATAAATAGATATCTTACAAACAGATACGTCTGATTAAAAATCATCTTTAAATAATGTCGCAAATGAATGTATCGTCACAGGCGAGTCTCATTATTCCTTCAGATGACAAATGGTAAACCCAGGTTGCAATATCCATATACTAATATCCTGGATCCCGTTGTGATTTAATAAATGCACTGCTGACATTTACGCATCTTTATCTTATTAGTATAACAACAAAATATTAGTCCTAAATGAGGAGCAGCATAATAACCCAACGCAACACAGTACCAATTAGGTGAAGGGACAAATGATCTAATTATATAATCTTCATACTGGGGGTTTATGCTATGACGGGCGAAGAAGCGGGAACGACAGACAGGCTTGTTAAGCCATGTCATTTTAATTGTGATTTACAGCTCTGTTCAGTCAATGCGTGTGTATGAGTGTGTGATGGAGGCGTCTGACGGGCTGAATGGCCTGCTCTCATTAGTAAATGTCTCCCTTCGTTGGTACCAAAGAATAGAAAGCGCTGACCGCTATATGTGCGGTGTCGTTTAACCATCCTAGGGGCTGGGCAAGGACTGGATGCACTGTTGGTTTTGTCAGCAATTATCAGTGCCGACGAAGCAGGTAAATATGGTCCTCACAGAAGCGTGAAGTAGTGCTGGACCACATGCTTCAGCGCATGGGCGGCTTGTTAAGAAGTTCACGTGGTGTTAGCCCTTGTTAATTTACACATTGCTCGGTATAAAATCCTAACTTGCAGTGTTACATTCCAGCGTTGTTAAAAATAAATCTGCGTCGCGATGTTGACTCGATTGACTAGCGCTGAGCTCAGGACGGCGAGAGCATGTCAGTCCATGTTTCGTCTATTGAGTGAACACACTGTCTCCGTCTCCAAGGGGGTCCGTTGAGTACTAGAACACAGTCTGGGCCCCTGTCCAGCTAACCTATGGCTAAGCTGTCCAGATAGCATGCAAACTCTTCTACGTAACGCACATCTGCCTCATTAACCCCTACAGCACCTATTGATTTTTTACCCCCCATGATTTTAAGGATCCTCAAGCTTTCCACAGCCATTGTGCTAATTCCAAATAACAAGGGATAATATAATGCTGGGCTTCCTGTGTCTGCTGCAATCCATCAAGACAATAAGTCAAGATAATTTAGCCATCTGTTGGTTTTGTGCTGAGACCGCAAAAGTGTATTTTCCAGTTCAGTGTTCCAGTCTAAAGATTGAATAAATTTAGTAAAATTGCCTTTTTATTTCACTTAGTACTAATAATAATGTAAAATGTATTCCAAAATTCAATTCAACACAGGCTAAATTCAATGCAAACCCTGCCAGGTTGTAGTGGTTGCACAGGGATTAAGCTCATTGTTTATATCACCTGTTGTTTTAAGGCCCGAAATAACCACCGTAAATCAGTCGCCTGGCCCTAAAACAAAAATTGCTCTGTTACATTGCTACTCGAGTTAAAGTGCTGCTGTAATATTCAGTGATGGCATGTTACTGCATTCGGTCCAAAAAGTTTGTATCTCATTTTATTTTCCTTGATTAAAATCATCTATTATATTGGACATTATAATTACTAGAACAAGTAATCCCACACTTTGACTATTAATCAGAAAAAAAGAACAAAAAAATGCTCAAAATATGAAAGTCTTGAGCGGATTAATTTGTGAGTTAATTAAGGGGGTACGATTTATTTGCTAAGGAAAAAATGGCTCATAAAAAAGCATCTCTTCCAGCCTATGGTATATTCCTAACCACACTGCCAAAATTGTAACAGAATCATACAAAATTCACAAATTTATTTCAGATTTTCCTGAACGCTTAATCACCTAAATGTTAGAAGAACAAACCACAGTTAAAATGCAGCTAAGACAAATTCTCTCATATCTTCCAAACAAGCAACTGGTGTAAAATAAAAACCACAGACAACACAATTATGAACCTAAAAATATCTAAAACACTGGTATGAAAAGGATGGAAAACAGAAACCATTCAAAACAAATACCAGGCTTTGTCGCTGAGCTCGGCGTCTCCACAACCCAGACTACAGTCCCTGTGAGAGCTACAATGTCACATAAAAATACCCCTTTTGTCATCCTAAATGACACTGGAATGAAGCGAGCCTTGACGGACGGTGGCCACTTCTGAGCTCATCAAGCAACATGTGAACTTCGCAGTTGTACATGACTGGAAGTCATAGCAAAATGGATTAAAGTCAACATGCAATTAAAATAGGCCCTATTTATTCTAACACGTGGTCTTATTGCACACGATTCAACAGGGAACAGCGCAGAAGAGGGATCTCATTATAATTTTATAGACAAAGGAGACATTAATGCACCAACAGGAAGACTTGAATAGTTCTACCACTTAGAACAGAGGCAAAGTGGAATGTTTTGACCAGGAATAGCTTCTCATCCCTGCACGTTACCTCTCCCTGTCTTATCTCTCCTTCTCCCTCAAGTAGGCAGTCTGCTGTTCCTTACTCTCAATTAAAGTAATGGACATCTGGACGGCAATCGGGACGGCCCCTCTGGGTAAAAACACCCACAAAGGATCTGCATGTCTCGTCTCTTGCTAGATAGAGGGCTTAAATCGATGAGCTCAGAAGACTAATAGTAGAACACACTACAGCAATACAGAATCCCGTTAAGATCCGAGTCATCATTTCCTCTCACTTCCCGGATGAATTTCCTCCCAGGCCCATTTAAAGGGTCATTTAAAAGGACTGTTTATTAGAAAAGATCTAAGGTGCATTGTTCAGTTTTTGCTCTTTAAAATACTTTAGTTTCAAAACAGGCCACTTGCGTTTAGTACAATTCATAATGTGACGGAGGCCAGTTAGTAATAGCTGTGTTAGTAAACCTCACTCCCCAGGCCTCAAGAGGCGCACTAGCGACTAATGTTAGAGGCTGCAGTCTTTAGCGCCCTTGTTAACACGCCCGCCTCTCATGCGGGAAACATCGTTCAAATCCCACTTTGAACGGTGCATGTACAAACACAGGGGTCACATTGGTGCCGTGACCCGGATGGAAGGAAACAGAGGCCAGCTTGTAAGAGCTGTGCGAGTAAATAAAGCCCACAAGAGGCTCACTAGCGACTGACGCTAAATGCTTAAGTCTTTAGCGTCCTTGTTTGCTCACCTGCCTCCCATGCCGGAAACACTGCTTTGAATCCCGCTGGAAAGGTTACATTGGTGCCGTGACCCAGATGGGAGTGAGGTTTGGGGTAGGGCTGGGACGGTATGGATTTTTTCTTACCGCGGTTGAAAAGCAAGAAATTCCCGCGGTATAGCGGTAAACCGCTTTAAATCAACACCCCCCCACTTCTGGGAGACTTGGGATGTCTGTAGGTACTCTCGCATATAGGCCTAATAGTCAATACGAATGGAATGTTATTATGTGTCATGGAACATAGCGCTCCCTAACTCGCGATAGGTCGGATGTGCTCCATCTTTTGATGGATTCAAGGTTTTCTAAACAAAACTTATGTAAGACACAATGTCATTAGACACAATCCATGTCATTAGAATCAATGTAATTAGACACAACGTGCACACATGTGCAGGCCAATGTTTTTTTTGTTTTTTTTTCGGTGATGACGGTGACGAGCTCAGACCCGCGGTAGGCATCATGTGACCGCGGTATTGCGGTAATGCGGTAACCGCCCCAGCCCTAGTTTGGGGGGGGGGGGTGAGAGTAATGAAATGTTTTCCGGAATGTGCTACAACACAATTCATAACATACTCAATGCAAGTACATGAAAGCAGATGCTTCTAGATATAAGCTTGATTTCAGGTTTCTTTTTAAAATGTGTCTGAACACGATTCGTAAACTCACGCAAGTGCGTCTTGAATTCTTAGTACTGGCGCAAGTAGTGCTATAATGGGCATTAAAATGTCTTCTTCATTATAAACAAATCTAATCTTAAAACCAATTTAATCAAGCTCCAAAACCAGCTCATTTTGATATTAGGGGACGATATATTTGCATGAGTTTCTTTCTTCTGTTGAACACAATAGAAGATATTTTAAAGAATGTTGGTAACCAGAGTTGATGGACCCCATTGACTTCCATTGTATTTTTTCCCCCCACTATGGAAGTCAATGGGTGCTGTCAACTTTCTGCTCACCAACATTCTTTAGAATATCTTCTATTGTGTTCAGCAGAAGAAAGAAACTTATACAGGTTTGGAACAACTTGAGGGTGAGTAAATTATGACAGAATGTTCATTTTCAGGTGAACTATCCCTTCAAGTAAATGATTTCATAATGCTTTATCTGTAAATGACTTATATTGATGTTTTCAGAAAACATGTGTGATAGCGAGTGGCCGTCGATACGGTTTCCTATGCAATGGCGATGTTAGCCAATCATAACAATGGCCGTTTACTGACAAGCCTTAAAGGAGCCGCCCCTTAAAAATTGATCATTTCAGAGGGTCAGAATCAGGGTTGAAAAGAATCAATTTTATTTGTTTGTTTGTTTTTGTGCTAACTTTATTAACATTATAAGTGAACCTCAAGGATCATGTTAAACTAAAAAATAAAAAACCATGTCATGTATATGTAAATGAGGCTACATTGGCTAGTAGCTCACATTTGCATACTTGTGCAAATTATGTTTTTGGACTAAGAGTGATAATGTGCTTTTCACTGATGAAATACAACCTCTTACGTTTAACGTCACAAGGCCAAGCATGTAGAGTTTTTTCACAGGACACGGAACCAAGGCTCTCAAACGACACGTAGCCCTCTTCAGATCGAGCCAACATCAGTTAAAATCCTCTTCACGCAGGGGTAATGGGCGCTCTGCAGCGGGGACCACTTTGTTCTCACGGGACACATTAGCCCCTCAGGCGAGATCCCTACATATGCTGCCGATTCTCTCAGATTACAACCAATTTTCTGGATGCATTCGGTTACATTGCCGACAGACACATCATAGCTAGAAAGCACATCTAAAAATATATGCGATGCAGCCCTATTGGGAATTATTTAGCGTGCATTTGTTTCTTACCCTTCTGTAAAATATTACAGGCTATTTCTAGCTTTTTAAAGTTTTTTTTTTTTTTAATGATTTAACTTATGTTCTGTTTACGGCTAAAGATATAGAATTAAAAAGTAGGACAAAAATAGAGGCGCTTTCAAATGTGATACTAAGAAAAATATCTTGTAGTTGTAACTAGAGTCCCTTGAGACATAAAAACTTAAGCATGCTTTATCTTACACTCAACTATGGAAAATGAATTTCTTACCTCAATTGTTTTCACTTATTCAATTATACAGTTGAGTATCCCTTAGTTTCATCCTTCTCTAGTCCTTGTTCCAGCTCTGACCTTAAGGCATAATGACTATGTATGGTCTGTCATTTAGGAGAAACGCCTATGTGGACCTTTGACCTCTGTCTGGGTTGAGGGTCGTTCTATCAATCTGTCGCTTTACTCTGGTTCCACACAATGAGGATGATGCAAGCAACCCGAGAACCCACTAGAGATGCTGGGATGGGGGTGTGGAGCCCGATGATCAATAGTTTTAGAATAGTCAGGCGGTTCAGGTTATGGATACTCACATTACTCGCTGCTTGCTTACGGGAACTGCAGATTAGGGCATGGATTTTTTTTTTTTTTTTTTCATAAACATGCAAAGGATAAAATAAATGACACAGTGTTTAAATATAGACTTGATACTGTAGAGAAGACAAAGGGATAATAGAGAACAGAAGATCTTTCCAAAAATAGGGTACACAATTAGATCAAATATCTTGAATATAATACTTTAAATACATGAAAATCAAATATTTGGAGATTGTACGGCAAACAAATTATTATGGAATATTTTCTTTAATTAGATAAATTACATTTCTAATTTTGTATGTGGGTTGGAAATTTTGCAACTCTTGTTAACAAAACTGGTATATTGTTAAATACAGTTTAAAATATTGTGTGCACGTTTCTAACAATAATAATGATAATACTGATTAATATTATTATTGTATATTATTGCATATCTGTCATTTTATTTGCTTATATATTTATAAACAGATATATAAATAAAATACAGCTATATGAGTAACGGGCGTTGTAAATAACAGGAAAGACAATAGTTCATCTATTTAAAATTATTTTATTTTTTTTGCAGTTTTTGCAACCCTGTTTACAAATTTGGGACATTTCTTATGTTCTAATGTTCTCATTATTATTATTAAATAAATAAAATTACAGATATACATTAATAAACATATATATATAATTAAAATACTGCTAGGTAGAATGAGTAACAGAGTTGTGAATAACAAGGAAGACAATAGTTTATGTATCTAAAATAAATAAATAAAGTTTTATATTTTTGCCACCATTCACAAATTTGAGACATTTCTTATGTTCTAATGTTCTCATTATTCTCATTATTATAATAAATCAAATTACAAATTACATGTTTTATGAGATTATTATTATTATTATCATCGGGTTAACGGTAGACAATAGTATCTCATATCTAATAAAACAGATGTCGGCAAAAAAAAAAAAAAAAAAAGGGGTTTGTGTCTCTAATGCTTTACAAAATATGTCACCTGTACCTTATTGCCAGAAGACGTTTTGGGAAATCTTTTATAACAGGACATTGTGAGACATGAGAGGAAAGATAAACCTGTTAATTAGCATACAGATTTCAGAATATTCCTAAGCAAGATAAATGTATAAATTTGAAGCTTGGCGTTTCACATCTATAACAGTCATTATATAGACCTCTCAGATCGCTTTGTTCCCTGCAGAGATGCCTGATGAGAGCCTGTCGAGATTCAAAGGTTAAGAGCAGGATAAGAACGGATAAAGAACTCCGGTGGATTGGGATAAGACTTTCAAAGAGTTCCAAAATAAATAAATAAAGATTTCTCTACTGCGGCTCGCTCCCGATTATCCCGGCGTAACTGATAAACTAATCCTTTACTGAACTTCGACTCTGATCATTTTTAGTGAAATAAACTTTGCAGAGGATTAAAGGTAGAGGATGTTAAGAGTACAAAGAAGGAATGAGAATCTTTTAATAATTAAAGTTCCTTAACGGTTCTTTTAGTACTTTTGAGGAAGACATTGTTGGAAATGAGAAATGCAATACTCAATGCATGTACTGCCCTCAGTATATTAAATAAAGATGGCAAACAAAAAAATGGTAACATAATGTTACCGAATATGCCATGTAGTCTCCACTTATTAAAGTCCCTCCATCAATGAAAGCCAATGGGATTTGTAATCTTTTTCAGAGTTCACATCCTAAGTATGAGCAAACGTAACAGTGATGTTTGCCTTAGCAAAATGTAAACCGGAGTCCTCTGCCCTTTCTTTCTGCTTTCCCTTGATTCGCCCGTCACCTGATCTCTGAATGGCTTCACTAACCAGAAAATGTAATGAGGAAACATTACGGATATGTACGTTTTGTCCTTGCGCCTAAATTGGCCGTAATATGAGACGAGTGATTCTTCATTCGATTATATCTACAGGTCTCTGTTTCTTTGGCTCCTGTTTTTTTTTTTTTTTTTACCAGCCACTGAAGAGTGAGACGGCTAACAAATCTTTTTTCTTTTTTTTTTTGCCAATCGGCAGACAGCACGTCATGCTATTTTTACATTTGAAGCACTTCGGCTTGCCTGAGACCCTGCGATGGCAGGAGACGTCTTCAGTGAAGTACTTTGCTTCATGACTGAGAGAGATAGGGGAATGAAAGAGTAATATATGACTTGCGGGAAAAGACATCTCCATCTGGCTCTGACTGATCTCTCGTGGAGGAACTAGAGCCCTGTGGAGCGGTCAGGGTGGAAATTAAAAATGCAGGTGCACGGATGTCAAGATCCGTCTCTTCAGAATATGCAGACAGAGGGCCGACTGTATTTTATTGTCTTCATTTTGTTCTGTTTCAACTGGGTGTCGCACAGAGGAGCTGTTGTTTAACTGAATATCACTAAACCCTTTTAGGAATCCATTTTATTTCATCCCAAAAATCAAAGGAAAGAATTGAAAAAATATATATAGTTGTCTTAAAGAAAATGAAGACAATTTGTCACCATTAAGCACAGTTTTTAAGCACATTTTACCCCCTCATTCTACCCACACCCCATTCTCATTACTGTTTAAGTAATTATTATTATTTTTACTGGAAATTGCTATTGAGAATAGAGGGGTTTTTTTGTATTCTTATTCGAGATTTGGGGTTTTAAAAAGAGAAAGTGTAATTCTTTTTAAGACATTTTTATAGTTTTTGTCTTTTGACCTTTTGACCTGAAAATTACCTTTTCCTTCATTTAATTTAATTTAAATGTCCATTTATTGTAAATTTGCAGCGTGACAAATGCATTTTCAAAACTATAAATATGCCATGTAGTCTCTTAATTAATATGAGGTAATCAGAACCTTTTTTTTAATCAAAATATTTATATGAGGATTAGTTCATTTATTAAAATAATTTGATTTATTATATCACATCACAGGACACTGCTAAAGGGCTCAATAAAATTAAAAACAATAATAACACTATTTTTTTCATTTTATTTTTCACTCACTCACTCACTCACTCA
>NC_139968.1:10340222-10420222 GCF_963993115.1 Abramis brama | reverse complement strand
AATTTTCGTTGTGTAATTTGTAAACAGTAACAGACTACAATGTGCAGTTTATCTGCCCAGCCCTGGTTTTAACCACCACAAAAGTGTGGAGGTCTTGTTTTCTGACTTGTTTTGTAAGCTAAATAAACTAGGACACTAAGCAGCAAGCTATCTAAAATGTCACGACCGCCAGTTGTATCTATCATGGCGGTAATCCGAAAAACAAATCTTAAAATGTACAACATCTTAGCACTAGTCCTAAAGTCAGAGAACTGGATAAAAAAAGCAGCCAGCTCTCTAATGAGAAACCATCTCACAGCTACAACAAGGTCTTTTGTGTTTGGCTCTGGGACGCCATGTGTGGAAAAACCTCAATTGAAGCCACTTGTGTGCTTGAGACACGAGGAAAAATCCTGCATGCTGCTCTTCAGTCGAGAGGCACATGTCATGGCAGGTATTCAAAGCTATTCCTCAAACCGCTTGCTTTCATCTCCCCATAAATGGCACACTTACTGGGACATATGACCTTTGAGTCTAATCCCAGACAGCATGTTTGGTGGTCACGCTTGAGGTGATATGCAACCAAGAGGATTGGTTTGTAGGACCCGCTTTAAGACATGCAGAGAAGATAATTAGACGAGACAAGCAAGAATACAACAATCTTATATCAGTTCTGAATATTAGTGAAGCATATTTTAGGTTCTGGCTGGTGTGTTGGTGTCGCCAACCGCCAATCAAATGTTAAGTGCTTAACATTTATCATTGATATTGAGAATGACACTTCAAACCTTTCAATTATTAGTCATACGTCTCATGACATCCATCAAAACTCCTTTGAGAAGTAATGACTTCACATTAAACCCCATGTGGACAACTGACAGCGAGCCTGTGGGAAATCATACAGCAGGACACAAACTGATTTAGGATGAGTTCTGATTGGTCGGGGCGCAAAGGCTAAGAGCATTACGAACAGAATCTGCTCTTAGATTAGCCATTTCTAGCTAAGATTCATCTACAAATACAGGACTTTGGTCTTTCTCTCTGTCACAACAGCAGATTTCCATGTTTTTTTTTTTGTTTTTTTTTCCAGGGAGCATCCCATCCGTCTGTCATTGTGATGGACAGATGCACAGCAGGGAGGGGAGGGGAGGGGAGGAAGGAAGAAAAAGGTGAAAATAGACAGATCTAGGATGCAATGAAAGTGATTAACATGCACGCTGATAGGCTACGTGTCCTCAGTGAATGGTGACACCTGCCAACTTATTCAATTTGCATGCAGAATATCTTCAAAGATCCAGTCGTTGTGAAAAACAACTTGTTTTGGCCTCCATATACTGGTGGTAAGACCAAAAAATTTATCAAATAAATGGAAAAGAATTAAGTACAAGACATTTGAGTAAGAAACTGAGTACAAATAATAATTCAAAATATATTTCCTGAAAAAAAAAAAACTATAAATAAAATAAAAATAGTACAAATAAAACAACACAATACATTTTATTTGTATTTTTATGCATTTTTAGATGATAATAATAATAATAATAATAAATATAGCTGCAAGCAGCAATACGGGGCCAAGCCCTGCAAGGCAGAGCAAGCAACAGCCGCTGTAGCGCAATGCGGAGCCAGAAGAGCAAAACATCAGAAATTTAATGTACATCAAGCACAGTAAGCACATCAATTACAGCAGCACAGCTAGCATTTAAGCACCAACAGCAGTGCAGAGCCGGAAGGAATTTAAATTATTATTTTATACACAATTTCAAAGTCGCCCCACACTGGTCTCGAACCCACGACCACAATGGTTCGGGATTCATGACGCATGGTTGAACCACTTGCGCCACCCAGAGGACATGTTTTACAAAGCTGCAGAGGAGAGGCTTCAGTGTGTGAATGAGCACACAAAATCATGTTAACGAGATTAGCATGCTAAGCTAACTTAATGCTAATATAGCTTATGATGTGGTACATCCAATGCTGGCAAAATAGATATCCTCAGATTCGACATGACGCAAGGAATCGATAGACACCAATTTTATGATTTTGTGACAAACTGTTCACAAGTTACAGCCTCTGAACCAATTATGGGTCGACCTCATTAAGTTTGCGACATCATAACTTTTTTTTTCCAGTATAGCAAAAAAATCGGGGACAGTACTTTTATGCGGCTCAGTCCGAAGATCATTTGAGTACATGTTTGGACAAAATTAGACCAATTTTGAAGGAGGAGTAGCGAAAAAACTGTTTTACATTCACTCCAATATGGCGGCCAGTCACATTGTTGATAAATAACATATGAGATATCGTTGAAATCGGCATAAGCCAAGGAATATATTGACATAAAGAAATCAAATTTCAAGCAATGTTAGCAAAAGTTATAAGCGTTTTTTCAAAAAACAATGATATCTCTGGAACACTAGGTGGCGCTGTGATCAAATTTCTCAGGTACCTTCGGGCCATGCTAATGATGATCCATACCAAATTTGGTGAAGAAATTTCAAATAGTTTAAAAGATATTGCAAATTATGACATCATTCAAAATGGCGGACACGTGGTACATCCCATCATGGCAAAATCGATATCCACGGATTTGTCATGACCCAAGGAATCGATAGACACCAAGTTTATAATTTTCTGACAAACTGTTCATAAGTTATTGGCCAAAATATGCATTTTCCATATCTCATGACCCGTAGGTGGCGCTGTTCCCAACTTTGGCATGGAACCTCAGATCATGCTTCCGATGAAGTGTACCAATTTTCGTTTCGATTGATCAAAGTTTGGCCGAGCTATAGCTTCTGAACCAATTTTGGGTCGACCTCGTTAAGTTTGCGACGTCATAACTTTTGATCAGAGAAGAATAAAAAAAATCGGGGACAGTACTTTTATGCGGCTCAGTCCGAAGATCATTTGAGTACATGTTTGGACAAAATTAGACCAATTTTGAAGGAGGAGTAGCAAAAAAACTGCATACTGTACTTTTCAAAATGGCCACTACTGTAATGGGCGGAGTCTTAATGTAAGATATTGGTTCTAATCAGCATGATGAGATGAATCAGGTGTACTAAGTTTCATTTTTCTAGATCAAAGGGTTCAAAAGTTATAACCATTTCAATGTTGAATTTTTGAACTGCTGGTGGCGCTATAGAGTTGGACCTAGAGACTCAAAAATTGCTACAATTACTTTTCATTACCATCACTACAAGTGTGCCAAATTTCATCATTTTCCTATGTATGGTTCATAGGGCTGCCATAGACTTCAAGAGGAGGAAGAAGAATAATAATAATAATAATAATAAGAAAACTAACAGATACAATAGGTGCCATAGCCCCTTCGGGGCTTGGCCCCTAATAATAAGAAAACTAACAGATACAATAGGTGCCATAGCCCCTTCGGGGCTTGGCCCCTAATAATAATAAGAAAACTAACAGATACAATAGGTGCCATAGCCCCTTCGGGGCTTGGCCCCTAATAATAAGAAAACTAACAGATACAATAGGTGCCATAGCCCCTTCGGGGCTTGGCCCCTAATAAGAAAACTAACAGATACAATAGGTGCCATAGCCCCTTCGGGGCTTGGCCCCTAATAATAAGAAAACTAACAGATACAATAGGTGCCATAGCCCCTTCGGGGCTTGGCCCCTAATAAGAAAACTAACAGATACAATAGGTGCCATAGCCCCTTCGGGGCTTGGCCCCTAAATAGCTGCAAGCAGCAATACGGGGCCAAGCCCTGCAAGGCAGAGCAAGCAACAGCCGCTGTAGCGCAATGCGGAGCCAGAAGAGCAAAACATCAGAAATTTAATGTACATCAAGCACAGTAAGCACATCAATTACAGCAGCACAGCTAGCATTTAAGCACCAACAGCAGTGCAGAGCCGGAAGGAATTTAAATTATTATTTTATACACAATTTCAAAGTCGCCCCACACTGGTCTCGAACCCACGACCACAATGGTTCGGGATTCATGACGCATGGTTGAACCACTTGCGCCACCCAGAGGACATGTTTTACAAAGCTGCAGAGGAGAGGCTTCAGTGTGTGAATGAGCACACAAAATCATGTTAACGAGATTAGCATGCTAAGCTAACTTAATGCTAATATAGCTTATGATGTGGTACATCCAATGCTGGCAAAATAGATATCCTCAGATTCGACATGACGCAAGGAATCGATAGACACCAATTTTATGATTTTGTGACAAACTGTTCACAAGTTACAGCCTCTGAACCAATTATGGGTTGACCTCATTAAGTTTGCGACATCATAACTTTTTTTTTCCAGTAGAGCAAAAAAATCGGGGACAGTACTTTTATGCGGCTCAGTCCGAAGATCATTTGAGTACATATTTGGACAAAATTAGACCAATTTTGAAGGAGGAGTAGCGAAAAAACTGTTTTACATTCGCTCCAATATGGCGGCCAGTCACATTGTTGAAAAATAACATATGAGATATCGTTGAAATCGGCATAAGCCAAGGAATATATTGACATAAAGAAATCAAATTTCAAGCAATGTTGGCAAAAGTTATAAGTGTTTTTTCAAAAAACAATGATATCTCTGGAACACTAGGTGGCGCTGTGATCAAACTTCTCATGTACCTTCGGGCCATGCTAATGATGATCCATACCAAATTTGGTGAAGAAATTTCAAATAGTTTAAAAGATATTGCAAATTATGACATCATTCAAAATGGCGGACACGTGGTACATCCCATCATGGCAAAATCGATATCCACGGATTTGTCATGACCCAAGGAATCGATAGACACCAAGTTTATAATTTTCTGACAAACTGTTCATAAGTTATTGGCCAAAATATGCATTTTCCATATCTCATGACCCGTAGGTGGCGCTGTTCCCAACTTTGGCATGGAACCTCAGATCATGCTTCCGATGAAGTGTACCAATTTTCGTTTCGATTGATCAAAGTTTGGCCGAGCTATAGCTTCTGAACCAATTTTGGGTCGACCTCGTTAAGTTTGCGACGTCATAACTTTTGATCAGAGAAGAATAAAAAAAATCGGGGACAGTACTTTTATGCGGCTCAGTCCGAAGATCATTTGAGTACATGTTTGGACAAAATTAGACCAATTTTGAAGGAGGAGTAGCAAAAAAACTGCATACTGTACTTTTCAAAATGGCCACTACTGTAATGGGCGGAGTCTTAATGTAAGATATTGGTTCTAATCAGCATGATGAGATGAATCAGGTGTACTAAGTTTCATTTTTCTAGATCAAAGGGTTCAAAAGTTATAACCATTTCAATGTTGAATTTTTGAACTGCTGGTGGCGCTATAGAGTTGGACCTAGAGACTCAAAAATTGCTACAATTACTTTTCATTACCATCACTACAAGTGTGCCAAATTTCATCATTTTCCTATGTATGGTTCATAGGGCTGCCATAGACTTCAAGAGGAGGAAGAAGAATAATAATAATAATAATAATAAGAAAACTAACAGATACAATAGGTGCCATAGCCCCTTCGGGGCTTGGCCCCTAATAATAAACAATTATTGTTATTATTATTACTATTTATAGGGTTTTATTTTTTAAACTACTAATTATTATTATTTTCATTATTATTAGTAGTAGCAGTTTAAAAAATAAATCACATGATAAACAAATAAATGTGTTTTATTTGTATTTTAGTCTTAAAATCAATCAATCAAACAGACAAATAAACAAACAAATAAGACAATAACTTAATATATTTGTTAAAAAGAGATTCACAAACAAAACATCCGTATCAGAGAATAAGCTCTAGTATTCTACTTGGTGTTTTTCATCTTGAATTGAAGAGTTTTAGAGTAGCATCACTGCAATACTGTGGAATAAATGGTATAGCTGATCTCTACCCAGTAACACATTTCAACTGTCAGCAGGTAAATACCATCATAACACGAAGCCCTACTCACTGCTGGTTCTTGGCAAAGCTAAAAACTGCATCCAACTGAATTTCAGAAGTCGTCATATCATGGTTAGAAAAGAGAAAAAGCAAAGGAACGCGCACAGTGGGGGAGAATGAGCTTCCATCCAAAAATAGAACAAGCCTTGTTAAATATTTTAGGCACTCGGCAGACAGAAAGAAGAAAAAAAACCTAGCCACAAACAAAAACACTCTAGCGTTGAATGATTAAGATCCCGTCTTGCATTATAAGTGCATGAATGGGTTTAGCAGCGTGTCGCGACTGAATGTCGTCGGTTTATCTGCAGCGATGAACCGTGCGCCGCTCTCACCCCCGTAATTCCCTCCAGCTCGGCCTGGGCCGGCTCTTAAAAGCCAGCGCTGTTATTTAAGTGCAGGCTTTGTGGAAACTAGGAGCTTGGCGAAACAAAGTGAGATTAGCCAGTGCTAGGAAAAGCAGGCCACTTTTAGCAACGGTTAGCGGTTGCGACTGTCACGCCAGCAGCAAACGGCTTAGTGCGAGGCGTCAGGACCAGGCCGGGGGAACCTCTGAGAGCTTGGCACTTCTCACCCACTCTTAACAACCTATGACATTCCATCAAACCCCCCCATAGGCCATCAGGAAATTGCAGAGAGGATTTCTGGGATAGATGCAGAGGTAATGGGCGTCAGGTTCTTTCATGGCAAGCCGAGTAAAGGCGGAGCGGAGGGGTGTCTAGAAACAGGGTTTGATCAAAGCCAGCGAGAGGTAACCAGCCTCTAGAATGATAAGCAGCTCAGTGCCGAGGTAAAAAAAAAAAATGCTGCATGCCGCAGAGGAACACAAACACTGGAGCGAATAGTGTGTAAAAATAAAAGTGCATGCTCAAATGCAAGTGTGCCAGCTCCTTTACCCAGAGTTGCATTGTTCGCCTCTCACAAAGTAATCGATGCTGCATGAAAACGCATGCAGTTCACATCGCCTAGCTGGCATGCTTTTGCCACATATTTCTTTAAAAGTAAAGAGTTTACTAAAGAGACAAGAACGCCCCATTAGCACAATTGCATTGTAAACAAAACTTTTCAAAAGTCCTTGAAAGGCTGTGATCAACTTTTTATCCTACGTCTTTAATACACTGGATATTTTTAATTTTATTTGGTCTTGACTTGAACGCTCTAAAGCATACTGCAATATACAGTAAGTTAATCTGCAACATTGTGAAATCATTGCAAGCTGTTTGTGATTTAGTAGCGTTTTTTCGAGTCACAAACATAACGAATGAAGTTATTTGCCTTTTATTTTGGGATAATGCACTAAAAGAGAGACAAAGCTAAAGACAACGGGTGAAATGAGGATATAACTGTCTCGTTCTGTCCACTGGATCACACGCTTGTGTCGGACTGGTAGTGGGATTTAGACTATTTCTGAGAATTAGAAAGAGAATTAGACTATTTCCGAGGACTGCGCAGGGTACGGCCTTGATCCTGGAACGACTAGATGCCTGCTGCTAAAACTAAGCCGGAGTGCCACAAGCATCCCATCAATCCCACCAGCATGGGAGACACTAAACCTCATCCCGTTTATAAACCTCAAATCAACTAGGTCAGCCTAATCGATTTATTTTGCAGAAACCCAGCGAGCTAATAATAGCGATTAGCTTGTATTTTAGCGTAAAGAGTAGGTGGGGATGGAAACAAATGCTGGTGGAGCCACGAGGGTGGATGATTATATCTTCAAAACGAGTGCAGACGTCAGCTGCAGGGCTGTCTCATTCCTAATTCATACTGACACCACATCCTCAGCGCTACATAACAGAGAGATCTGTGCAGTAATTACTAGCGCAGACATGTATATTCAAGAGAAAACAAGGAGGTGATCGGGAGAGAGAGAGAATAAGGAGCGCAATAAGCCGAATGAATATTTTATTGATCAAAGGTTATTCTTTTATAGCTTTAAAGTCTTAATACATCATTTACTCACCCTAATGTCATTCCAAACCTGTATGACTTTTTTTCTGTGCAACATTGTTTCTGTCCAAACAATGGAAATCAATGGTGTCCAAAACAACACTGGACTTTTACTGTATGGACAAGCAGAGACATGCATCAAAATATCTTCTTTTGTGTTCCACAGAAGGAAGTTAATTAGCTCTCCATTTAATAGCTCTGTCATCTAAAAGAAACAATTGCGATATAAAAGAGGTGATTTTCCTTTCCTACAGATGGAATAACATGAGTTTTGCTTATGCCACAGTCATACATGATTGCTAACTGCTAATGCTAGTTGTGACAAGTGATATTAAGGGGAGGGGCAATCAAATTTTAGAGGGCATTTGATCATGGACATCAATATTATCCATTCTACAAACTCCTTGTCCTGTAGGGTTGTGTTGTTGTTGTTTTTTATCCGTTTTTCTCGAAACAGAAAGAAATTCTGATGGTCTTCAAAATCAGTATTGTAGTACTCGAGACTGGACTCATGGACTCATATCATAGACTCAGAAGCATTTCGGTCTTGACTCGGACTCAAACCTCTTCAGGTCTCATGTCAACTCGGACTTGACCCTCTTCTGGTCTCTGTCTATACTCAGACTTGACCCTCTTCTGGTCTCTGTCTATACTCAGACTTGACCATCTTCTGGTCTCAATATCGACTCAGACTTGACCCTCTTCAAGTCTCAGTCTCGACTCAACCATCTTCAGGTCTTGTCTCGAATCGGACTCGACCCTCTTCTATTCTTAAGGCCTGTTCACACCAAGGACGATAACTGTAAGAATAACGATAAAAGATTCTCATTCTCAATATTAAAAAGAGTTCACACCACAGCTATTACGATATTGGCACAGAGAAACAATATCGTTGGAATCACTTTCAGAACAATTTTATCCAGATGATGAACAATAAAAACGTTGGCAGCCAATCAGAATCCATCCTGCTGTAACGAGCTTGAACATTTAAAGTGACAGACAAGCACGCGCTTAGAATAATCAGAACGTTATCGTCCGCTGGTGTGGATGCTAATGTAGTTACCTTTATAGTTATCGTTCTTGGTGTGAACGGGCCTTTAGCCTTTACTCTGACACACCCTACTCAGGTCTCAGTCTGGACTCGAATGAGCTGGTCTCGGCTACAATCCTGTTTCTAAATATGTTTCTAAAAGGACAAATGTGTGCTGTGCAGCAATAATCGAAACCATGAACTCTACGAAAAGATAGGACTAAAGAACGGGTGATGGAGAGGGAGATATACTTGAGCAGTCGGCTGTTTCTTTTACACTGGCTGGATCGGGGATCACAGTCAGCAATGCTTCAGTCTTGAATTTTCCACCCTGCAAAGCCCTTTCACTGCTCAGGATTGCAAATGCCGCATCTTTGCACTGCAAATAAGTCCAGATATTGGCATTTCCAAGAGCTTTTGGAGACGTGTGTGTCACATCCTGACTCGGTAATTTATGGTAGGCCTCTTTCACTCTCCCCCTCTCTCACTGCTTGAGAGATTTCTGCCCGGTTTTCATTATTGAAAAGGGCCACCCTCTTTCTCTCCCTCCCTCCCTTCTCCATCTTATTAGATCTGCGATTCCAAGAGTGCATTAGGATATTAAATTCAGGATGGGAATGGATGCTGCCTGCCGACTTGGCAAGACTCCCCATTGCTGCCTAACCTCGCTCCTTCTCCTCCTCGACGGTCTTGGACCGGTCAGATCCAGAGAGAGCGGGCATCTCTCGCTGAATGGGTCCTGCTCGTCATGTCCTGCCATCTCTGTACCGAGGTTGACGAAGACACAAAGCAGCCACTTGTGAGCGGGAAGCGATGGCGGGGCCAGCACAGTGGCTGCTCTGTCATCGTATGAATCATTCTGACGTGTTCGAGGATAAAGACGTGCATGCATGCGCCCACACAGCATAACAACCCCCTCTCGCGCCGCCTTAGGAGCATTCCTCATGACATGTGAGCTTCCATTATGGCAGCTCCTTCGCCATTGTTATTTATTTGACTTAGGGGAAACTGTTTCACAAACAAGGGCGTATTTTTCTTGCTTTCTGGAGAGACGCAAGACCGTTGTTGTTGGGCAAAACACACAAAGATAAAGGAGAATAAATAAACTGTGCTGTTAGACTAACAAAAATTGTTGCATTTTCTCTGCAAAGCTCGCTGCCAAAGTGCATTCTGGATGATTGCTCCACTGTTGCTAAGGTATTCTGGTTGGTTGGTGGAAGATGCTTACTGGTGCAATTCAAAGGCGCACCCCAAATATGACCCCAGATATGGCTCGAGGCCTTCCTTCAATGCAAATTTTAAGAGTTTTTCCTCTGCTTTTTTGTCCGCCAGACAAAAATCCCAAAGTCCAATCGTTTAGAAAAATGCACAGACTACATGATTTGAGGTATCAGTCATGTTCATAGCACTAATTAAAGTCCCCCTGTGGTCAATCATTTTATCCCTTAAAACTAATCTTTAATCACTAAAATGACATATTTAAACGTTCTTTCCTTGAAAATTCATCATGCCTTATAATGAATGTAACTCTACACCCTTGCCTCATTTAGTAAACGCGGTTCTATGAATATGCAAATGAGCCCCGCCTCCACTCACTCACTCCAGCTCAGAGATCCACTCGTTGACGATCACACGTTGACCTGATTGGTAAAGATTCCGGATCGGCATAAGGTAGTTTGTGACATAAGACTAAGAACTCATAAGACAGAGACTGTCTTTGGTTCACTGCAGTTTTAGGGAAAAAATACTCAGCAATGGTGTTGACTGAGGAATTTGCACATGGTTTGTCTTGAAGCATATTAAAAACACCACATAGACATAGAAACAACATTAAAAGCTTGATGTCACCACAGGGGGACTTTAAGAAATTGGAATAGGCCTATTCGTATAATAGGATAATGGGAATATCAAACTCTTTAAGTCAGGAAATATACAAAAGATACCAAGGTATTACCATGTTTTTTGAACATGTTAGCATGGTAATCCCATAATCTTTGTACCATGGCAATACTTTGGAGTACCATCCCTTATAAAACTCTGGAAGTACAATGGCATAGTTATGGTATCACATGGCAATATGGTAAATGTCTAAAAAGTACTTTTTTATCACACATTAGGTCGCCATGTGAATAACATGGTATTAATGGTTATCTTCAAAGAACACAATAATATAACTATGATTTTTTTTTTCAACATGATACCATTAAAATTCCATCAAAAGACTTTCCAGTTCTCACTGCTCACAGATCTTTTCACATTACATATCCCTTCAACATAATCAAGCGAAGCTGTCAAGCAACGTCTTTCTCTTCCTCTGTTTGCCATATCAGTTTGACCTCATTCACGATGCCAACCCACCCAGCTTGTGAGAGAAAAAACTTTTTTCAAAACCACCTAGGCTTCCCTACATGAGACATGAGATAGGCGACAATTTCCCAGAATTGGTTGCATTCAAAGGACACGATCATCTAGATTCCCTGTCGACTATACCGATGGAGGTCGACAAGGATTACACAAACAAATTCACCTCATCTAAACTCAGGAGATGCGGTAGAGCTCAAGTCTCGGAAATGAGCAGATGATGGGTTTTAAATAATAAAGCAGTTGAGTGCTTCTGCGATCTTCTTTACGACCAAGCGAACCATTCAGGCGCTTGTTCAAGCCAAGGCATTGCTTGACATAATTGTGCACCCATGCTTGAGCGGGAGAAGCCGAATAATGCATGGTGTGGGGGGGTGGGGGGTGACTCATTTAAAATAAAAGGCAAGCTGGAGGTTTTCTTTCTCTCGATGGGACATACTATTTGACCTAGATCTTACAAAAAAATTGCGCATTAGATGTGAATTAGTGGAGCATGCTCTTGTACGACTCGATTACGCGGAAGCGCTTCTTCCATGGCTGCTCGACTGCGGTGTAATTCGACCTGTCATTCACATTTGCATTGGACAATCGAACAAGAGGTCTGCATATTATATTGAGTAGACTGCCCAAAAATGAATGTCACTTTATTCACATTCATGTCATTCCAAACCAATAGGTGCCTATTTGTTCCTGTCAGCACAAGGGCAGAATTTAGAAAAAATACGTGGCATTTTCCATACAAAAACAGCTCATTGTGACCATGTTCCTCAATGATAGAAGTATTTTCAATGTTGGCAAAACTATCCATTTAAAAATAGAGTCTTATGTGTTTGTCAGCAATACCATGCCTTCATTTGATACTACATAATGGCCATGTGATTACCAGAGATGCAAAAATTATATTTGCATAATATAATAATGGATTAAATATATATTAATGTTATATATGTGTTATAAATATATTTTTATAATATGTTTAGATTAATGAACAATATTAATATGAATACATTAATAATAAATTAATAAAATGTTTATTTATTATAATATCAATACTATTATGTTAATATATTATTATAGTATATTACTGACTGCGGTTGGTTAACAGATTGACAACACTTATTTGTGAACAAAAGAAAAAAAAATGCTACAGTAATGAATCATAGCCGTACGGAAATAGTATATTAATAACCAGTTCCCCTGTGTCATCAGACAGCTGTGAGTTTCATCTAAAACTGAAATGCAGAACTTTGAGTGATTGTGAAGATTTTACCTTATACAATTCTAAAAATACTTCTTTATAAATATTTTGTATTTCAAATGTAATATCATAATCAACAATTTTATTATAAAATAAATTAGTGCTGTCAAATCGATTAATCGCATCTAACATAAAAGTACGTAAATATATAATACTGTATGTGTACACACACACACACACACACACACACACACACACACACACACACATATATATATATATATATATATATATATATATATATATATATATATATATATATATATATATATATGTCACACAAACTTGTATGTTAGATGCGATTAATCGCGATTAATCGATTTGACAGCACTAAAATATTTATATAATAAATGTAATGGTCCTGAAAAATAATCTAGACCTAGTTATTTTAGAAACAATGTTGATGAAATGTTGCAAAGATTATTATTTTTTTCTCTTTGGAATAAGATGCTCGAAAATAAATCACAACGACTCCAGGAGCACATTAATAAATAAGGTCAATTTTGAATTGACGTCCACCAACATCCTGCTATTACAGGCAAGACCTTCCACTATATGCTCATGTTTGCAAGACACAATTTTCACTTAGCCAGAATGCCAAAAAGCGTTCGTTCTCCTATCCTATTTCCACAGTCAGTTATTAGCCTGTAACCTTTCAGTCTAATGGAGGATTTCAACTCTTCCCTATGCGGTTAGCCGTCCCTCTGAGGATACAGAGTGCTTTCAAATGAACACTCTTTTTTCCACCCCTCTTTCCCACTATCTAGACTCCCAACGAGTGGCGGAAACTCCAAAGGTCCCTCCCCTCCTCTTAAGTACTACTTTAGAAAATAGCATTGTACTAGCTTTCCTCTTAATGTAAAGGCAACATGTCATGGCAAGGCGCCCACAATGCTCAGGTACACGCGTGCCTTTCCGGAAAGAACATCATTTGCGCCTGTAGGAGGTGGATAGTGCGTCTCATAAATATCGCTTGGGGGGGATCTCTCTGCGGAGCGGCGATGGATCCGTGTTTGGTTTTCTGGGGCGGATAGTCAAGCACACCATGGCAGTTTTCCTGTGGCTGATTAAAATGGAAGGTGGCAGCCATTCTGTTTGGGGAAAACAGGTGTTTGATACACATGTCAGATTGATTATATCCCAAAAATCACCATGGAAAAAATCGTTAGGCGTCAGGAAATCCTCCTGGTCTGAAATTAATTACTTAAGCTTTATTTGAGTATCCTAGTGAGCTTTTATTTAGATTTCTCTCAAGCCTACGTTTAAATTGATGCCAGTGTCAAACTAACAATTCAACTAAATCATTTATTTTACACTCTTATTAAGGCATTTAATTGACTATAAAATAAGTACATTTTAACTTGTATAATAAATAATAGGCATGCACAAATATCAGTTTAGGCTGATATTTTTAATTTTGGCATATGTGCGCATGTGCTTTTACATTTAGATTTACTGTAAAAACACTAATAAATGCAATAACGTTATATTCATTACACTTAAATATAATTAATAATAATTACAATATAATAAAGTTAAATGTAATCTTTAGCAAATCTTAAAATTATATATTTTTTTCATAATGTACACATTGTCTAAATTCACTTACATTAGTATAGAAAATCTGTATTTACCAGTTATCGTTCGGAATATGAAAACTAGATGAGTAAAGTTTGTAAACGAACTTTGATGTAAATGATCAGCTTATCGGTTTTGGCTAGAATTTTAACACAGGTGCATCCCTAATATAAAATAATAACTATGTTTCACTATGGAAAGCAAAAGGAGATGTTTAGTAGAATGTTCAGGCTGCTCTTATCCATTAATAGTGGCCATGTCTGACAAACTCCAAAACCATTTTTTAGCATTATTTATATACTATTATAGTACAATATATAAAATACTATTAACTTTTATTTTTGTATTATCAGTTTTCATTTAAATTTTAATTTAAGCAATTTTATGTTTTTTTGTCAATTCAAAGTTAATTTTTTTTTTTTTTAGTTTTCCATTTAATATTTATACATAGTTTCGGCATTATTTTCACAAAACGATTCTTAATAGTTTTAATTTTAGTTTACAATAACAACACTACTGCAAAAATGAGAAAAAGGGCCATAAAAGTGTCATAACAGTAGTTCATTTGACTTTGAGTAAGCTTTGTGTGAGGAATAGACCAAACTTTCAGTCATTATTATTTGAATTAACTACGAATGAATTAAGGTTTGATATTAACGACACCAAATGGCATTGGGCTTGAATATGCAGAAGTACAAATGAACCTTATGTGACATTATGTGGCCACTGTCCTGATTATATGGAAAAGAGCAGCATGAACATTCTGCTAAACATCTTCTTTTGTGCTCCACGGAATAAAGAAAGTCATTTGGGAAACGACACGAGGGCGAGCGAATGTTCATTTGTGGCTGAACCATTCCTTTAATTTATTTTTCTCTTGACTTGCACTAGCTTGCAGCAGAGACAAGAAGCCGGTAATTAATTGAAGGACATCGTTAGTTGGAGAGATTCAGGGGAAAAATATCTCGCACTAATTAACATGTGTCTGTGTTTCAATTAACAATGACCTCAATCTCTCAGAAAGCAGGAAAATAAGGGGAAGCTTGTTCGGAGGAGTGGGCTGCGTTTTTACCATTCTGCCTGCTAGAACACGTGAAACAAATGTATTCTCTCTCTATGAAAGAAGCGTTCTGTTGGAAATTATTCAGAAGAGGCCTGTATAAACTGACTGAACAATTACACAATCCTCGCTAACTCTAACAGTCGTTATCAACGGCAGTAAACCACAAATATCAAATAGCTCTGCGTTCTTTTATCAAAACGACAACGTTCCTTCACTTTTCGCGAGCAGGTCAAACGCGTCGCCGTTTTCTGAAAGTCATTTTCAGCTTTTTGATTGCAACCTTGCCAGCTGGCTTTGATACCGATGGGAACTGGAGAGATACGTCTTGTACGTCTTGATCTAAAAATTCTCAGAGCTCTAAATTGCAACACCTCACTTCCAAAGAAATATATCAAAGACGCTCTGAAAAAGTTGGAAGCACAACATTGACAGTGGGCGAGAAAGGGGGGGGTGGTGTTGTGACATTGATGGGAGAAAACTTCGACTGAAGCATATGAGTGTCAAACTACATGCACAACGGAGAACCTTTTAAGTTTAGATACAGTCTCTAGACAAAAGCAACAACCTTGACAATGTACGTTGACAAAAGAGTGAGATATGGTATGGGTTTGAAATTAATGTCCATTATTTTCATTATTGTCAACCTTTTTTTTCCTGAAACCATTCCAGCTAACAGGGAACACTGAACTTTAGCTACCGTTCTCTCAAAGTTCTTCAAGTAACATTAATAGAAAGTTCGTTCAAAGTTATGTGGTCTTTAATAATGTTCTCAAAACATTATTTAAACGATTAATCGATTAATCGCGATTAATCACGATTAATCGCATCTAACATAAATGTTTGTAAATATATATTTTTACAGTATATATATATATATATATATATATATATATATATATATATATATATATACATACACACTGTATATATACATATACAGTGCATAATATATATTTACAAACTTTTATATTAGATACGATTAATCGCGATTAATCGATTTGACAGCACTAAATGTTATACATTGTTCTTGTTAACACTTTTTTTTTAAATGTTACTAACGTTCAGACAACATTCAAAGGTAACGTTCTCATAATGTTTGCAAAATTATAAAATGGACTGTTCCCTTAACATTCGTCTAACCAAGAAAAAGATATTCAAAACCAAACAAACTGGAGGTTTTGAACATTTGGGGAACATTTAGAAATAACATTTTCATAAGTTAATGGCAACCTTAGTAAAACATTCTTAGAATATATTTGTGTAAGCTGGGATCACGCAATCTTTAGGTTTAAAATGACACCACACAGGAAAAAAAATTACTTTTAAACAATTTTCATTTAGAAATTGTTAGTAAATGTAACAAATAGAGGCAAGTACAATGATTGAAAAAGTATTTTCTTACTTCAATAATATATAAAACATGCTCCAACAATCTTCAACTTAAAAAAAAATAAAATAAAATGTGCACACAGCAAGATTTAAAACATCAAATAAACCTTTGAATTGTCAAAAATAGATATCAATGGACCAACAAGATGAAAAACGGTATGACAAATCCTGTCTGTCAAAAAGAAAATTCATAGCATTACCTATAAATGTACCAGACAGGAACAATATACTCATGTAAGTTGACAAATTTAGCTGGAGGAAGTGCTATAGTGTGGTGGAACATTGTATCAGATTCAGCTCTAAACACACTGTGACAGCAAGTTTCGTCACTTTCCGCAAGAGTCAAAAGATCGAATTTGTTTACAGAAGACATTAAGCCATTATTACACTATCAATCTTTCAATAAGCTGTTTTTTCTTTACTTAAAGAGATAGCTCACTCAAACATTAATCCTCATTTTGTTCCAATACTGTTATTTTTTTCTGTGAAACACAAAAAGAGAAGGTTTGAAGAATGTTCATGCAGGTCTTTTCTATATTTTTTTTCTATTAATTCACTATATCTGTGAATTAACTTACTATGGTTAATCCGATAGATAAATAAATAAATAAATAAATAAGGATGCACCAAAATTCTGACTGATACTGATCATGAAGTCTGAAGTCAATCATTCTTTGTATGTCATGGCCGATAATCGATAAATGGCTGATATTAAATTTAATGTTATTTTCTCTAAAAAGTATATTGCATAATGTAAGACATACAAATAAACCATAATATAAATAGAATTATTATTTTAATACTACGACAAATAAGTGCTCGATAAAAATGATTGATGTTTTAAATGTAAAACTAGGCGGAAATAGGCCGAAATACAATAAAATATTAAACATTGACCAATATATAGGCAATAAGAAATACATTAAAAACATCTCTTGTATTGGTCGATAACTGATGTTGATGTATTTTTGGTTCTTTGGTCAAGGTTTAGTCAAAAATCCCTTTTCTTTTTAAATTAATTATTATTACTACAATAAAGTCATTTATTTTATAGTCAGCTATGACTAAATTAAATGATTCAACAAAGGAGTGACGTAAAAGAGAAGTAAAGCGTTTGGTTTGGTAAAATTGTTAATTTAGAGAAATAGTCGTCGATTTGAAAATCAGAGAGAAATAAAAGATCTTTTATCTACTCTAATAAAAACTTCAAGTAATTGGAAACAGAAACAATTTCCTCCATGATGATTTTTTGGGAAATTAATCAATATTTTTGGGAGTTCGAAAAGACGTGGTCACTACTACGCTGTATAGATCACAGATAAAAGTTGCAAAATGTCTATTTTCGTGTTCCACGGATGAAAGAAAGTCATACTGGTTTTGTAACAACACAAGGGTGAGCAAATAATGGCAAAACTCTGTGCCTTCAACTTAAAGTCCCAGTTGTAATAGTTTTAACAGTCAGAAGTCACATTGCAGGGCAAGAGTCAGGTTTGTTGACGCCAAACTTGCACTAGCAGTCGATATCTTCTCAAAATCTTTTTTTTTAAAACAGAGAATCCACATATGATCAAATGCCCGAGAACCTCGTGACGCGCCACGCGCTGAACCATCTCAAACTCACTGGAAACAAATAAACAGTAAAAACAAGGGAGAATTTGCATGAATCACATGCATGTCATGCTGATAAACTTAGCATCCCCACGCAGAGCCTGTGCTCTTATCTTAAATGCTGGATTCCTCACAGACGCCTGCAGTGTTTTTAGGGGGTTGGGGAAGCGGGGTTGTTTTGTGGGGCTAAAAATAGTGTCGTAGATCAGAATGTTGAGGAGAATAAGGCCTCGTGCAGATTAAACTGCAGTTAATCGCCTGTCTGCCATGCCAAATTGAAGCGGGACCGTAATGCCATTGTGCGTTAGATGCCTCGTACATTGTGAACTTCAATGAGGAGGTCTCAGAAATCTTTTTTTTTTTTAGAAGGATGTTTACACTTCACCCTCTTTTTTTCTCCTTCTCAAGTCATTCATCACTTTTTTGCCTCCTCATTTCCTCAACCAGAGAAGCAATTTGTTTTCCTATAAACTCGCTTTGAGGGAATATCAGTTTGAGGGGTATTGAGTTGACAAGGGACTTAATCAAAGAGCCAAAACTAATGTGCTTTGGTGCAGATTTGTCAAAAATTTAATGGCAACAATTACGTCACCACCACTTATTTTGTAATAGACATTTCGAGGTTCGTACACTCTTAAAACATTTTTTTTTTAAAAATTGGGGTTTTCGCAGCGATGCCATAGATGCCCCAACGAACCTTTCAGTCAACAGTTCTTAAAAGAACCATGTTTTTTCTAATGTGAAGAACATTATAATAATCTAAAGAACCTTTTTCCACTACAAAGAACCTTTTGTGCAATTGAAAGGCTCCATGGATGTTAAAGGTTCTTCATGGAACCAATCAATGCCAATGAAGAACCAAAAACTGGTGTAGAAACAATTTTCAGTCATAAATTGCTAGTAAATTTCATAAACAATTACAACTGTGAAATTCTGAAGTAGATAGATAGATAGATAGATAGATAGATAGATAGATAGATAGATAGATAGATAGAGGGTAATGTTCTTCATAAGGACAGAGCTACGAACATGTCTCAGTACAACCTATTGAAATCCAAAGTTAACTTCAAAGCTAGTTTGTACAGAGAGGCAAAAGAACGGCAACAAAGATCTCTATTCAGAGATTCAGAGAACAGGAATTAGCTGCTCACATGCCAAACAGTTTAGCAGCAAAAATGCCATGAACACAATGAGGTTTTTTATTCTACATAAGTTCAGCTGGTGCAGTTAAGCTTTTACTTAATTTCTAGGTGATGGAGAACAATTAAAATAACTAATCAACTCTATTATTCTACAAATGCCTTAATATTTTTAAATACATTATATAATGTGGATGGACAGACAGATAGAAGGAACAATAGAACGATGGATGGATGGATGGATGACAGATTGATAGATAGATTTATTCAAACAGACAGTGAACAAAAACTCAATTCTGATTTTGACAATGACGGTACAAAAACAAATTTGAATCCAAACAAATATTCAATCTAGGCCTGTTGGAAAACAGCAGCATTTTGTGAACCAAACATACAATATATTCTCTACACGGTTTCAATTATTTAGCAATAATGCTAAGTCATTCAATCACTCGCGCTGATATGTTTATGATAGTATAAGAGCTCTAGTTGTTCTTACAGTATACTATAACCGTGAATGACAGACGAATAAAGACTGTATTATGTACACACAAAATAAATTAAATCAATAGTTTGATTCATCTTTAGATTGAGAGGGAAAACAAAAAGGTTTGACTCTGTATGCAAATTTGTTGCAAGTCTAAATTAGAGGATTGCTGCATTTCCTGGAGCACAACCAGTCAATACACTCCTAGATAAGTTCAATTACAAAGATGCTCAGTCATTCAGTCACTGACCCAAGCTAATTAGTATTTGCACTAATTGTGAGGGTTCGGCTCCTGGTCAACCTAATCAATTACAGCATCTAAAATCAAATCAGATGTCCAGAAGGAGTGATCACCCAGACCCTGGCATCCGGACACCATTAGCCTAGTATCTCCAACACTTCATCCAAACCACACACGTTTATAAAGGCTCCAGTAAAACCAAAGCCTGGTGCTACATATGAAGATACAAAGAACTTTTTAGCCCTGTATTAAATCATTAAGGAACCAATATGATGATCTAAACAAGTCCAATACCAAAAACGTTGCTTGATACCAACCAATAATAAATAATGAAGAACCTTTCTTTTAAGCGTATAGGAGATTTGAATCAGCTCTTCTCTCAAATTAGCTCTTCTTAACCAGATTAACTAACCTAATCTAAATTCACAAGTCAACTTGGGTCCCCTAATCTTCTACACAATATACCAGACGCAATATATCGCTCGCTATGCTTTTGAATGTTATGTTCAGAAAGCTGCGAGTTAAAATTATTCCATAGAACGTTCATAAAGCTGTAAACTTCACCATTCCAATCGGTTAGTTGTTCAACTTGTATTACTAGTGCTGCTGAAACAAACGCGCTCCGCTTTTATTGCCATAACAACAGCAGCGGTTTCCTACGGGATAACAGCGCGAGTCCGAACCATCTCTCACTTCTGTCCGGATCAGATTTACATCGGGATGCATTTACCGAGATACATAAAAAGATGTCTGACATAATGATTCCGTCTTACCTGGTAATAATGAAGTTGAATGCGCTGGGAACACGACGCGAATTCAGATGATAACACTATATATTCCCCGCTGATGTCCACATTGTCAGTGCCAGGCGCTTACTGTATGAGAGAAAACCCCGATGTCAGAGAGAGAGAGAGAGAGAGAGAGAGAGAGAGAGGGAGGGAGGGCTAAATGAGATAGGACCATCCTATCCAATTACAAAAAGACAAATGAGGGTTAAAAGGAACAACAATGCACAAACATGCCGAGGGCAAAACTCACTGCGTTGGTTTCGTCTTTTTAACCAACTGTTAAGAAATTAGTCTAACATTTTCTCGAAATAGTACCATGATATGACTATAATTCGCGCAAGTGCTCAAGTTAGGCTATTATGAAGTCATCTGACAGTGCCTGACTGAAAAAAATATTATATTCCATAGCGCCTGACTGGAAAATCTTCGATTCCGCAGAGCCTGACTGGAAAATATTCGATTCGACAGAGCCTGAGTGGAAAATAGTAGATTCCTCAGAGTCTGACTGAAAAATATTCGATTCCGCAGAGCCTGACAGAAAAATATTCGATTCGACAGTGCCTGACTGGAAAATATTCGATTTGACAGAGCCTGACTGGAAAATATTCGGTTCCACAGCGCCTGACTGGAAAATATTCGGTTCCACAGCGTCTGACTGGAAAACTGACTGAAAAATATTCGATTCCCCAGAGCCTGACTGAAAAATATTCAATTCGACAGCGCCTGACTAGAAAATATTCGATTCAACAGAGCCTGACTAGAAAATATTCGATTCGACAGCACCTGACTGGAAAATATTCGATTCAACAGAGCCTGACTAGAAAATATTCGATTCAACAGAGCCTGACTAGAAAATATTCGATTCTACAGAGCCTGACTAGACAATATTCTATTCGACAGCACCTGACTGAAAAACGTTCGATTCCACAGCACATGAATGAAAAATATTCAATTGGATTCTTCACGAGGATTCAATTTAATTCGACATGGTTGAAACAAAAAA
This sequence comes from Abramis brama, assembly GCF_963993115.1. Taxonomy (NCBI): domain Eukaryota; kingdom Metazoa; phylum Chordata; class Actinopteri; order Cypriniformes; family Leuciscidae; genus Abramis; species Abramis brama. The sequence continues at coordinate 10,398,441 of NC_139968.1, read as the reverse complement.
CGATTTGACAGTAATTCACTGTAAACAAAACATTCGCTTCCATTCAAAAAATTTAATCCATACGAATTATATTAGACAGCGACTGATAAAAAAAAAAAAAAAAAAAAAAATGGTTTCATTCAAACTGCACTTGCTACAGTGATGGGCTGAAGGAAAAACAAAAAAATATTATTTTTTGATTCTGATTCTGCACAAGCATTTGATTTGACAGTCAACAGATGAAGAGAAAAAAAATCAAAGGTCCTGCATCATAAATCAGGAAATATCACAAAAACAGAAAAAAAAAAAAAAAAAGTATTTCTTGTTGTGGTCAGTTGCATTTATAGATGCATTTAGTTTGTAAACCAGACATGACTTCAAAATAGTGTTTCAAGTGCACTGAAAAATATTGAATCTTAAGTACGTGCTTATTTGAATGTATATTAACCACTATTTTATAATGTAATTAAGCATTATACAGTGCTGCTATATAGATCTATGTTTATATTTCATTTAAATTAAGGACATAAGATGGTTAACTTCAGCTTTATGGTGAAACTATCATAATGAAAGTCTCATCTCATTTTGTGATCAAGTTGATCCACTTTACAGCTCATTTGCTTGCAGAATTTTACAGGCATTATAAAATCCATTTGCACAATGAAATCCATTCGGCTCCCGTGGACAGACTCGTCAGTCTTCAGCTGCTTACCATCCAGACTGAAGACGCTGCATTATGCATTATATTGATCAACAATAAATAGATGAATGAATAAATTCATGATAAACAGGGCAAACTGGCATGTCCTAAGAAATACTGCCATCTAGTGACAATACATCGTCTGTATATCAACACTGAAATGTATATTAGTATTATTACCATGAACTGCACAGGCACTGTTGGCTATGGTAAATTAATTTTCAAAGGATTTAATTAAACTTAATCTTAGTCTTTGGTGTAGTGCAAATAAATTGACCAGGTCAAACAACGATGTACTGAAGATAAATCGAGTTAGACTTTTTGTAAATTATTTCATTCAATTAAATGCAAATTACTTCTTATTCAAGTCCAAACTCAAAACACATTAATAGCAGATGAAATCAATTAGATGTACTTGTAATTTTGAACTCGCTTTGGTCATGTCACGTAACTCCTCTTTCTCCCCACTGGTGATTCTGGACAGACAGTCTCTCGCCATCTTATGGTGTGACTGGCAGCCTTTCTCCATCTCTGGATGTTTTAATTAATTTTCCTGCTGTAAAAATGATATAAAGTCAGCGGGAGCCTGAAGCTGCCTTTCTCAATATTCGTTGGCCTTGTAACGAGCAGCGGAGGGCCACTCTGGGTCACAGAAATCTTTCATTTCAGCCCGAGAGAGATGATTTGAACACTAGACGTGGCTTCCTGTTGATTACTAATGATCCCAGAAGTCTGCTGCCATATTCGTTATGCTAAGTTCCAAAGAGATGCTAAGTTAATGTTCATAGGACTGTCCAAGCAATTACAATTTTTAATCTATAGAGCTGTACGATTTTTGATAAATTGATAATCACGATTTTTTTTCTGTTTTAAATATGATCACAAATCTCGCACGATTCTGAACAGACGACTAAACAAAATAACATAATTTACTAGAGCTTCTGAAAAAATGTTAATTGCTGCAGTCTATTTAAAATGTTTAATTAATTTGAATTGAATATTTTTTTGAATTGTATTGAAAGAATGATTCAATGACTCACTCATAAATACTAAACTTGTGTCATTACTGGATGAATCAGCATTTTTGAACTAATCTCTTGAATGATTGAGGGTACGTTTACACGACAACGATATGCTTAAAACTGAGAAGGTTTTCCTTTGAGTTTTCCGCGCTCAGACGACACCATTGTCAAAATGATCCCCATTCACACGGTTCTGCGAAAAACGACTAAAAACGCTGTATTCTTCTGCCAGGCCATTAGATGGCGATGAAACACTATAGATTGAACACGTAATACGCATGTGCATGACGTCATCGTTTTCAGAGATTCGCGTTTTTGTTGTTTTCAAAAACTTGCACTTTGAAACCTGTTTTCAAAAGTTTGCTTTTTCAGGCACCCAAAACGCCGTTGTCGTGTAAACGAACGGCCAAAACGTATAAAAAGTTGATGACATACAAAGACATACATTTTTAAGTCATTTGTCGCCACCTACTGGTGTAACTATGTAATTGATACAATCGTTATTTGAAGCACCAAGTTACTTTCAAAAGGATTTAGTAGAAATCAGTCTTATCCGAGCTATATACTTTAATCACGGTATACTTCTATGATAATTTGAATATTTGTAATACAGAATCAACGATACTGTGTGGTTGACAGTATGATTTTGTCAAAGGTTTAATAGACAGTCATTAATGAATTTTAATCGCACATCAAATTCAGCTGAGAAATTACACACATTTTTAGGGTCCGTTTACACACAACACAGTTTTCAACTAAAAACGGAAAACTTTTTATGCGTTTTGGCCGTTCATTTACACGACAACGACGTTTTCGGGGCCTGAAAACACAAACTTTTGAAATCGTTACTGTTGTCGTCTTCATGTAAACTACAAAAACTTAAATTTGTGAAAACGGTGATGTCATGCGCATGCATATTACGTAGGCGCGTCGCCATCTACTGGCCTGGCATGAATAATACAGTGATTTTAATCGTTTTCGTGGATCTGTGTGAACGGGGATCTTTTTTATAACTTTGTCGCACGATAAACGCAAAGGAAAATCGTTTTAGTACATCATTGTCGTGTAAACGTACCCTTAGGCTACAATGGCCATGTTCTGTTTTCAGAAGCTGCATCTAAATTGGTATTTAGATATATTTACAGAGCATTCATTGCAGCTCAGAGGTGGCATGAATGCATTTACACTGCAATTACAGCGGCATAAAAATACCATGAGATTAATAAATGGGTATTAAAGGGATAGTTCACTCTAAAATGAAAATTGTCATCGTTTTCTCACCTTCATGTCGTTTCAAACCTGTATGGCTTATTTCTTGTGTGAAACATAAAAGAAGATAATTTTAGTAGTATCTTAGTTTGGTTACCAACATTCATCAAAAATCTATTGGCTACATCGCACAGTTATTGCCCTGCATCATTAAATGCGTTAAAAATAAGTTTACCTTTTTAAAATATTTATTTCCGTACCCTGTATGTAATCTGTTACTGTGGCACACAATACACTTGTTTATTATGTGTTACGTTAAGTATGAAAACCTAATCTGTGCTTTGGCTTGTCGTTCCGTGGTTCTTTGAATTAATTACAACAGTGTAATTATCTGTGTATATTTAACTTGGCTGAAACTGATACACTAGTATTTGAGTTCATGTAGAATGAAGGCAGTGGTAAATGTGGTCATGTGACAGTGAGAAATGGGCACAGGTGATCTGGTATCATATGTCACCTATTTCCATTGTTGTAGAGCTGTTTAGTCAATAGTTAGAGACACAAAAGCAGCATGTAAAGCGTCACGCACACAATCACAAAATAAATGATACACAATTCTGTCATCATTTATTCACCCTCATGTTGATCCAAACCTTTATGGCTTTCTTTCATTTGCAAAACATTAACTATAATGTTCACACTGCTCTTTTTCATTTTTTAACTACTGTAGACCAGGGTAGTTCATTCCCTAACGAATGACTCTTAGCCAGTTCTTTTAAGTGAATAAAAAACAAGCAGCACGATCACTGTGTAAGCTTTTAAGCTGATTCTTTTTTTGTGCGTGAATCAAAAACATGACCGATGTAGTCCTTACAGACAAGCAGCTTATATGAGTTACTCTAGTGATTACAAATCATAAAGTGCAGCAAGTGTAGTCCAATTCCTGTAGCGACTTTAGTGAATGAAAACACAGCCAGTGTAGTCTAACCAATTCCCAATGACTCTAATGAGTCGGTTCTTTTTATTGAATCAGAAACATACAGTGTGATCAGTGAAGGCGGAATCCAAAACATATGCACTGCGTCCGAATATAGGCCTAATTCCATGTAATAGTAAATAATAAGATTCAAACCAAATGCAGTACGTACAGCCTAGTATAAAAATTCAGAGGCAGTAACGGTGCGATCCGTGAAGCTCGACTCAGGAACGAACGACTCTTAGGAACCGGTTCTTTTTTTAGTGAATCAAAAACATATTACGATCCATTTTGTCAGTAGAATTTTATAAAACCAAAACGAATTAATGAATGGAATAATTAATGTTAACACGTTTGTTTAGTTAACAATTGTTTATTATTTTTATTTTTAGCCGTTAATTTTTTGGTGATTTTTAATTGTTTTGTCTCAATTGTGTCTAAGGCAACAGTTTTTCGCTATAGGCTACTGTGAAAGGGAAGACTGAGGTGGGGGTCAGTAGATTAGCCTATTTATATGCCAGTATGCCATCTTCTTTTTGACATGATCGAACTTCAAGTGACACGAGCATTTGTCTCTGGTAAACAACTATAAATGGTTTTGACGGCTTTTCTTGAGTGATTTATGGTACCTGCCTTCAGTCACTTATAGCGCACACCTGTATTTACTTCTCATCGCGTCAATGCCGAAATATCAATGCTTCTACGAACATAATCACAAAACGGAGATGGTATTTACTTTTAAAAGTCTATGATATTTCATATCTGGGTAATTAAGTATCTTGAGCGAATCAAATGGTGTTAGAATTGACAGACAGGACAACTGGTGTCCCAAGTGCGAACACCAATGGGAAATACCGGAGATTTCGCGGGATTTCAGTGCGAGTGCAAACGGCGGGAAGCGTGTCGAGGTGTGAACGGGGTCCAGACAGTCATAAGTGAAACATGGCAGGCATGCAGTGGTCTAGAGGTATTCCAGTGTCCCAGATATAGTCATGATGACAATAGGGATTGTAATTGAATTCTCTTTCGGTGATAAAGCAATGTTTATGCTTTATGCAATGTTTAAGACAATGCTTTATAGTCTGACTCTGTTCCACAGTAGGGGAGAGTGGGGTAAAGTGAGACATTTTTTACATTTGTTCCCCTCTAAGTGAGCTAAAATGATATATCAGTCAAAGTTACATATTTCCCAATAATTCAGGATGTTTCCTAGCAATGGAAATTATTAGAATGTATTCAGGATGAAGGGCAGTGAAAATATGAATGGTTTTTAAAAAGTGGTCTTGTGTCTCACTTTACCCCAGCTTAGGGGTAAACTGAGACAGACCAGAGAAATCAAGGGGGTAAAGTGAACCAGCTGGGGGTAAACTGATCCACTTACTTTTTCCACTCTGAAACTTCCATAACAACACATGTTGTTACAGTTAGAATCCTGACAGCTAGCTTGACAACCACACATTCCAAAACTAATGTCGGACTAGTAACAGAATCATGGGGATTGGTCAATTAAGCACATTTTTTGGATGACCCACCGGTGCGCATCCAAGTGAAGGTGCAACGCTCTTGGTGTGCTAAGGGTAAATGGCACACTGGAGGAAAATATTGTGATACATTTGGAAGCTCAATGCAGTCAGACCTCCCCTGTCCAGCCCAAGGAGGGTGGCCCTTCCTGGGCCAGATTCGGATTTGTCCGCCACCGCTGGAGCTCCGCCTGGAGCAAAGTTGTTCCTAAAACGGACCTTTGGGTCTTTGTGGAGGCAATGCTCCGCTTAGACAAGGAACACTGACCAGAGAACCGTGGTGGTCAGACCGGGTGGGGGAACCGCCTGACCCAGCCCAGAGAAAGTGCACTTTGTGCGGGCGAGACTTCCAGTAAATAGGGTCTGGTTTGGACACCCAGTCCCTCGGAGCCAGGGCGTGCATACCGGTGAGCGTGCACCATCCTGGGTGAGCTAGGGGTGAAAGACACAGTGGAGGATATTCCTCCTCATAAAAATGTCCAAAAATATCTTGTATTTGAAGAAGAGCTCCATGCTTGCAGACCTCCCGGGCCAGCCCCAGGGAGGGTGGGTCATCTCCGGTCAAAGTCAGATCCGTACACCTGCTGGCGCTCCTGCTGAAGCAACGACGGTCCAAACACGGACGCTCAGGGTGCTGTAGAGGAGGGAGACAACACTCTTATCGGACAAGGTAATGGAAAAGATGCCTCCCGCCCCTGCCCCCGGCGGATGGTTCCTCACCCACCCAATGAGTGGCCGTGTCGTCTCGAGCCAAGGCCCGAGTGGAGCGAGACCCGTGTGTAGGGAGCCTGCGCATCGCGGTTCACCGTCCGGGGGCTTCTCGGTTGATCCCGAGGTAAAACGTATGCTTGTCGAATGGTCGGTCTGGATAAACGGCGAAGCAACTCCAGGGGCTTGAGACACCCCTGGAGAAAAAGCGGTGGAGGAAGGTCCTCCGACGAAAACAAAAATGGACAGTGTCCGTGAGGTTGCAGATGGACGAGATTCCCATGCTGACTTTACTCACTAGCAGGCTCCCAGGGAGAGTGCGAAGCTCCTGTCCGAGTGACCTCGGTCCTAAAACGGACCTTGGGGGTTTTGTTGAGGAGGGGACAAACGCTCCATTCGGACAAAGTGAGAGGGAGAAGGTGCTCCACCTCTTTGCCTCAGCTACTGCACCCCAAGCTACTGATTTTTACTTCCCCTTCTCTTTTTGATGGCTTTTCTACAATGTTTATGACATTAAAAATAAAACATATGTCATGTAATATTACGTTAAAATATGTTTAATACTAAACTTAACTTGTGCCTCATGTCTCACTTTACCCCACCGCCACATTTTAGAAAAAAAACGTTCTCTCTTAGCAATTCAGGCTTATCTTCAGCTAGCATCATCACATGGTTTTATATGTTGGTAGTTCATCAACATGTATGATATAAGTTTTTCTACCTGAATCAATTTGCTTTGGCACAACAGTTGATTAAGTTGACAGCAAGAAAATTTACTTTTACATGCAAAAGATATATTTTTGTGAAAAAAACATGCTTACTACAGCACCATGAGGTCCTCTCCTTCATGGCCAAGGGGAAATGAGAGGGGCTTGAAAACATAATGGTCAAATGACCAAAATTGTGTTCCATAGCCTAGATACAGGGGGTGTCTCACATTACCCGATGTCTCATATTACCCCATTCTCCCCTATTCGGTTCATTTTGTGAAGCTCTTTCCCGAGCAACTTCTTTTCTTCAAATTCAAATGTTGATCCCTTTTAAAGAGGACACTTCAGAACAGAAGCCTCGATGTGGAAGCATACCTCCCTCTAGTGGTTATAGCAATGCAGCTTTTCTGTTTGCACATCCAACAATCCATTCCAACAGCTTTTAGGAATTCGATTAGGAATTTGTTAAAGTTTGTATCACTGTTGTTCAGCAATTTATTTTGTCCTTTCATTGCTAAGATGACACATTTAGCTTATTTTCAAAGATCTTCAAAACATTTTAATCCGTATTTTAACAGGGAACTCTGGCTAACGTTCTGGCAAAGGTTCTCTCAAAGTTATGAACAAACATTCTTCCAGTAACGTTAATAGAACGTTCGTTCAAATTAATGTGATCTTTAATAACGTTATTAAAACATAGCACAAAAGTGTTATTTACACATCATTCATGGGACGTTTTTCTGAAACATTTTAGTTTGATGTTAGTCTAATGTTTTTTAAAAGCTACTTTTTTCCCCCCACATGATTCGGAGAACATTCAAAATTATCATATAATGCTTGCAAAATGATGAAATAGAGAAAACATTCCCTTAATATTTTCTCTAATGTTCACATAACCAAGAAAAACGTTTTTTTAAAACATTTAAAAAACGGAATGCTTTGAAAGTTCTGAAAATATTCAAAGAAATGTTTTTAAAATGGGAAAGTTAGCAAAGCCTTTTTAGAATATATTTTTGTTAATTGGGTTTTTCTTAAACATATAAATATTAGTGCTGTCAAATTGATTAATCAAGATTAATCGCATCTAAGTAATGTTATTTATATATATATATATATATATATATATATATATATATATATATATATATATATATATATATATATATATATATGTGTGTGTGTGTGTGTGTGTATACACAGACATATAATATATATATATATATAATGTAAACAAACTTTTATGTTAGATGCGCTTAATCGCGATTAATCGATTTGACAGCACTAATAAATATCCTTATCCTTAATTGATTTTGATATTGTGAACTGTTTTGACTATTGATTTTTTCTTCCCCACTGGAAATGTTTTTTAAAAAAAAATGTTTTAAGCATAAACTTCACTAAAATAAAATGTCGATAAATCTTTAAATTGTATCCCTAATTCTAAGTCTCACTATCCTAAACAATTTTGCTCTTCCAATAAATGCGACCTGGTGAGTGTTTAGATATTTTTATGAAAAATAAGACTAATGTTTGCCTATGGTCATACTGATATTGGCCAAAATGTTCAGAATTGCAGTGAAATGTCTTCTCGTATTAGCATTGCATTAGCATTAGCATTAGCTTGTTGATGCCTCAAAAATGTTGATTTGAAAGTGATGCTCTCACACCTCTCAACCCAGATCACATCATCCCTCAAAACAGCGAAGGTCAGACTGTAAATTAAATCCAATCCCCATGTTCATCGCTCTGACCTCATTGAGGCCTGTTACATAACAGCAGTTTTTCCATCAGAGAGGATCTTCATTATCACGCAAGCAGGTGTTGATTATCCCCTGTAAAACGAGTCTTAACAGTCCTTACAGTGAAGGGGCATCTGCCACGCAGTGACATTACAGGACTGTAGAGCTGGCATATGTTCTCATCTGTCGTGTGGCGTTGCCTTCTGCTGAGAACACATACTAACTGAAACGTCAACATTTCTGTAGTTTGGTCTGATGTAGAGGAATGTTTCGGGTAGGAAGTGGGACATTCTGTCAGTTGCCAAAGATTATTTGATTCATTCCTTGATTCAAACAAACGAAAATCACATGTAATGCACTTTTGGATTGTTCACCCAAAAATGAAAATTGTGTCATTACTTACTCACCCTCAAGTTGTTCCAAACCTGTATGAGTTTATTCTTCTGCTGAACACAAAAGAAGATATTTAGAAGAATATGGGTAACCAAAAAGTTGATGGACCCCATTGACTTCTATACTATGGAAGTCAATGGGGTCCATTTTCTTCAGCAGAAGAAAGAAATAAGGATATATGCTCACAAATGGATACAATATGCTTTAATTTTAACTGGAGAAACAAACAAAATGTTCTTAGTTTTACTATTTTCAACCAAATTCAAAAAATTAATTGGCTTAAAAACATTTGGCAACCCAGATAGCAACATAGTGTCGGCCCAGATCCGGGCCACATCTGGTACATGTGGATTCAACACTATGTTGCTGTCTGGAAAAGTGGGAATTTATTTTCCTAAAACGATTTAGTTGGAATTTCACTAAATGTTACTACTTAAATGTTTAAATGTTACACCTAGTTTCAAAAGCTTTGGAGAACATTCCAAAGTAACATTCAATGTTTGCAAAATTATCATATGGAAAGTTCTCTTAACGTTCACATAACCAAGAAAAAAAGTTTTCAAATAACTGTACGCTTTCAACGTTCGGAGAACAATAATAAAAAAATAACGTTTTCATAACGTAATGGACATGTTAAAAAATGTTCTTATTACATATATTTGTTTAGGGTTTCTTGTGAATAATTGTCTCATAAGGTTACCATGATATCCCTGTAATTTTCTTTTCTTTTTTTATCGTATTGGAAAACGTAAGGAAAACTTCATAATCAAGCAATTCTAATAATACTAGTCTCATGTTAGTTAACCGAGCTATTCTATTTGTTTTATACTGTATGTGGCTGTAATCGCTGCAAAACATGTTCTTAACCAGTAAAGTAAACATATCTGACTACCTTTTAATCAAGACAAAATGTGTTTTACTTAGCCGTAACCACTGCAAAACAAACAAACAAACAAACAAACAAACAAACAAACAAACATTTTCTTAACCAGTAAACATATCTGACTACCTTTTAATCAAGACAAAATGTGTTTTACTTAGCCGTAACCACTGCAAAACAAACAAACAAACAAACAAACAAACAAACAAACAAACAAACAAACATTTTCTTAACCAGTAAACATATCTAACTACCTTTTAATCAAGACAAAATGTGTTTTACTTAATCGTAACCGTGCAAAACAAACAAAAAATGTCTTAACTGGTAAAGTAAACATATCTAAGACAAAATGTGTTTTACTTAGCTGTAACCAGTGCAAAACAAACAAACATTTTCTTAACTAGTAAAGTAAACATATCTGACTATCTTTTAATCAAGACAAAATGTGTTTTACTTAACCGTAACCACTGCAAAACAAACAAACAAACAAACAAACAAACAAACAAACAAACATTTTCTTAACCAGTAAACATATCTGACTATCTTTTAATCAAGACAAAATGTGTTTTACTTAACCGTAACCACTGCAAAACAAACAAACAAACAAACAAACAAACAAACAAACAAACAAACAAACAAACAAACATTTTCTTAACCAGTAAACATATCTGACTATCTTTTAATCAAGACAAAATGTGTTTTACTTAACCGTAACCACTGCAAAACAAACAAACAAACAAACAAACAAACAAACAAACAAACAAACAAACAAACAAACAAACATTTTCTTAACCAGTAAACATATCTGACTATCTTTTAATCAAGACAAAATGTGTTTTACTTAGCCGTAACCACTGCAAAACAAACAAACAAACAAACAAACAAACAAACAAACAAACATTTTCTTAACCAGTAAACATATCTGACTATCTTTTAATCAAGACAAAATGTGTTTTACTTAACCGTAACCACTGCAAAACAAACAAACAAACAAACAAACAAACAAACAAACAAACATTTTCTTAACCAGTAAACATATCTGACTATCTTTTAATCAAGACAAAATGTGTTTTACTTAACCGTAACCACTGCAAAACAAACAAACAAACAAACAAACAAACAAACAAACATTTTCTTAACCAGTAAACATATCTGACTATCTTTTAATCAAGACAAAATGTGTTTTACTTAACCGTAACCACTGCAAAACAAACAAACAAACAAACAAACAAACAAACAAACAAACAAACAAACATTTTCTTAACCAGTAAACATATCTAACTACCTTTTAATCAAGACAAAATGTGTTTTACTTAGCCATAACCACTGCAAAACAAACAAACAAACAAACAAACAAACAAACAAACATTTTCTTAACCAGTAAACATATCTAACTACCTTTTAATCAAGACAAAATGTGTTTTACTTAGCCATAACCACTGCAAAACAAACAAACAAACAAACAAACACACACACACACACAAACAAACAAACAAACAAACAAAAAAACAAATATAGCTACTTGAAACACCATCACATAAGAGTAAAAACTATTTAGAGCTGTGATTCTGACACAATATTGATACACACCCAGAGTATTTTCCCTCCGTCATTGAAAATAGTTCTTTAGAAACAAAGCCAAAACAAGTAAGCAGTGTTTTCCATTCTTGAAAGAATCAGGATGAATAATGTTTAAATGGAATGAATCAAGCACCCGCTTATAAAACTTGCTCGGTGGTCATTTTTTTTAGCCGATCAGACAACTTTTGAGGCGCTTTCTTCAATTTGGTGAATTTACAGTGGGCAGTACATACCGGTATATGGGAAGCAGATCTGTGATAGCTTCTAAAAGAAATAGGAAGACAGAAGCAAAGAAAGTGACCAAAAAGCGACAGGACCAAATAAGAAGCAAGAGGACAGTAAATATCTATTAAATCGTTGGAGGTAGTGGAGAGCTTTGAGAGCTTGAGGTAAATATTTACCATGTTTGCTCCAAAGTGGCAAGGTTGTAAAAAAAATGCTGTAGAGTTTGCACGTGCAATATTGCTTATACAACATTTATAAAGTCAAGAAGTTAATTGAAGTGTAATTTAGACACATGGATTTGTCTATTTTAGCTCCAAACTAAACCAAAACAGAATCACCTGTTGCCTCACCACAGGTATTTCCTTCCTAAAAATAAATAAAAAAAAAAAAAATTCTTATCATTTCATTTAATTTAATTTCATTCATTTTTTATTTATTTGGATGAGACAGTGCATATTGATGAATTACAATATAAATTGATGTAAATACGCCGGATTTAGCACAGTGCTAATTTACATCCGTAATCCCATGTATTTTTTCCTTGATTAAGCATTAATCCAGCAAGTTTTATTGAGGTTTATGCTTAACGCAATCAAATCCGTTGACAATTGAGAAAAACGTAAGGTAAGGTGTCTGAGGTAAGCATCATACTCTATGTGCTCATATGAAGTTAAATTAATGTGAAGCATATTGTTTTGTGTGTGTGTGTGTGTGTGTGTGTGTGTGCGTGTGTGTGTGTGTGGTTCTTAATAGCAGTTTTTCATTAAACAGCTGTTTATATCTTCAGGTCCACATTGTTGCTTAGGTGTCTATTTGAGATACCGATAATGAGAGTGACCTTTGCTTCAGATGCATTATTATTCAGTGTAATTGCAATTTGTGTCAAGTTGCTATTAATTAGAGGTCTCAAAGTTAAAATAATCTAGCATCCAGCTCTAAATAAATGATTTGGAGTTAGTGTGTTCATTAGGGGTCCACACACAGCGAAGCACGCATATACAGTCTATGTGAATCATAGGCCTATAACACTAAAACTGTATGGGCTAGAGTCGAAATGCTTCTGCCCTGAATCTTCTGGTCACATGGTTCGGATTTTCACCTATTTTCTAATAATGTTCAGGGCAGAAGCAATTTGAAATGCGAGTAGAATTTAATCCATTTGCTAGAAATAATAACACAGCGGCACAGTGGTGTTTCAACTGATTCAGCTGCTTAAGAAAGTGAGATCTAATTTAAGACGTGAGCAAGTGAGACACTGCTGGAGGTTTTCGAAATGTGGATGGGATTCCTCTGTAATTGCTCTGGAGTCTGTGGACAGATGGAGTATCTGAAGAAAGATATGTTTGCTAAGAGTGACAAAAGACTGTAAAGGAAAGGGTGTGTGGAAAGCCCTTATATGGAGACGGTTTGGGCGTGTTTTATACGAATCTAACTTTGGATATGTGTCGCTTATTTAGAATACCCCAAATTCATTTAAGTTGCTGTGCAATATAAATTCACCCTATCTATTTTGTTATTGATCAGTGTTGCCCAATATGATTCCTGGATATCCAAATACACTTGAACCAGCTCTTCAGTAGCCCTTGATAAAAAGTCAGGTGTGTTGGAGCAGGGTTGAATCTGAACACTGCAGGTAGATCTCCAGAAACAGGATTGGGCACCCCTATTATAGACCTTTGGGTACGTTTACACAACAACGATGTACTAAAAACTGAAAAGTTTTACCTTTGCGTTTTTCACGTACAGACGACAACATTGTCAAAACGATCCCTGTTCACACGGATCCGTGAAAACGACTAAAAACGCTGTATTATTCATGCCAGGCCAGTAGATGGCGATGTCTCTTTGTAAAGAAACACTACGCTCCTATAGACTGAACACGTAATACACATGTGTGGAAATTCACGTTTTTGTAGTTTACACTGAGACAAAATATCAGTATCGTTTTCAAAAAACTTGCACTTTGAAACCAGTTTTCAAAAGTTTGTGTTTTCATGCCCCCAAAACGCCATAGTCGTGTAAATGAACGGCCAAAACGCAAAAAAGTTCAAAATGGTGTCATGTGAACGAATGAATCATCTGTTTGTTTTGTTTTTTTCCCTCGTAATGTTTAATCAAACTTTCATAACTCGATCTTCCGATCAAATGCATGTAAATAGCATGTAATGCCTAAAAAAACATCTTAATGCATAATCAATCAACCAAACAGTTAACTGGAACCATTGACTTCCATAGTATTTTTTTTTCCTACTATGGAAGTCAATGGTTCCAGTTAACTGACATTCTTCAAAATATCTCCCTTTGTGTTCAACAGAAGAAAGAAATTCATACAGGTTTGAAACAACTTGAGGGTGAGTAAATGATGACAGAATTTTCATTTTAAAGTGGAGTATCCCTTTAAGCAGATTTTTTTCAGAAGTTCTTCTGTGTGTATAAATACAAATAATCCACGTATCAGAATGACGCATTGTCTAACATTGAACAAACATGCACCACAGAATAATTCTTTCTTTCTTTCTTTCTTCCTTGCTTCCTTGCTTGTTTTTTTCATTGCTTCATTTCTTTCTTTCTTCCTTGCTTCCTTCTTTGCTTCTATCCTTCCTTTCTTCATTGCTTCCTTCTTTTCTTCCTTCCTTCTTTGCTTGCTAGCTTCCTTGGCTGCGTTCCAGTCCAAAATTGTCATGCCCTTCACTCGCTATCTTCCCTCGGTTCACTCGGATGTACGTCATTGCTTACGTTGCATGAGTGCCCACTACTGGTGGAACCTTTACAATAGGCTGAACTGGAACATGCTTAAGCCCTTCACTTAGAATCCACTATGGGGTTGATTATTATTATTATTTTTTTTCCTTACGAAATTGTTTAATGCAGCATTCTATATGTATATAGGTGTGTTTGAGTTGTTTCATTTTTTAAAAATAATAATTAATATATCATAGAGTTGTTTGTGGTGGGGTAAATTAAATGCAATATGCGTTGACGTCACAATCGTGTTGCATTGTGGTATATGGAGCTGCCTAAAGTGTACATATGAAGTAGACTCACTTCCTCGGTCAAAATCGAAAAATCGACTGTCCATATAAACTTCCCTCGTCCACTTCACAAAGTGGAACGCACTTCAAAATGGCGGCAGGGATTCCCCGAGGGGAAGTGCTTAGGGAAGTTCGCAAGTGTGTGTCTAAAAGTGGACTGGAACGCAGTCCTTCTTTGCTTTCTTCATTGGTTCCGTCTTTTCTTCCTTCTTTGCTTCCTTCCTTCCTTCCTTCCTTCCTTCCTTCCTTCCTTCCTTCCTTCCTTCCTTCCTTCCTTCCTTCCTTCCTTCCTTCCTTCCTTCCTTCCTTCCTTCCTTCCTTCCGTCTTTCCCTCCCTCCCCACTTCCAGGGGAAAGCCTGTAGTTAATTCTTGTATTCTGGCCTCGTTGTTGTGCTGATTTCAGAGGGAAAGGAAGAAAAGAAAGGTAAAATATTCTATATAATGTGAATCACAATGAAAAGTGCAAGATCAGCACGCTGTTGCTATGGTTGCATCCTTTGTGACTTCTGTACGCTAGCATTTATTTGCTGATAAATGAAAATATGCACTCTGACTAATTTGTAATCTTATTGTTATAATGAAATGTTTGAAACCCCCTTGAACATGATATATTGCTTACATGCATGTGACCCACATCCCACCCTAATCTTAGAGGGTCAAACCCCCTCATACTACATTAGGCACATTGGTTATACATTGGATATTGTATTAGCCTTCTCAGTGTTGGAAACAAGAATTCGGCCAAATGTAACTACAGCACTATAATTTGAAGGGACAGGCATATTGACGAAAAGAGGGTCCAATTGGGGCGGATCAAGATTTAAGAGCCGATTTCACTTGCTCTCACTCAAATAAACTGTCAGCTCTTTTTGTGATACCATGAAAGCGTCATATTAATAGGAGGCCATTATAGCTCTGTGAGCTTTTTGTGATTTGCCTAAGGGTTTCTGCTTACTTTCATCAGCCGAAGGATGTATTAGGTGACACAAAATCAATAGTGCATTGTTCAAACACTCTCCTACCTGTTATAAATGCAGACCATGGTTGAAATGAGTATATTGATTTATGCTGCTTGTTTTCCGTTGAAGTTTGACTGGCGTGTTGCTCATTATGTTTGCACAAGGATCTTAATCCCAAGATTTCGTGGCAGATGTGACAGTTGCATTAATTCAGTCTTGTGGTGATTTGTGGTGAAAGAGAAAGCACTTGATAACCATCTATCAATTATAAACGAAGTCCGCGAAACGAAGCTGGTACCAGCTCATCTACACTGCTGTAAACAAGAAGCCACAAGACAAATTACATACATTTGAGCCAATGAAGAACACAAGAGCACTGATCTAGATGCAGAATGACCCAAATCAAATCAAAAGGTATTTTGTTAAAGAATGAGAGCAGTATTTGGACACAAAAATGCTGAGATGTAAGTAACTACATGTCCAGGAGAGGGCGCTTTTATCACACCTGATATGGCTCAGGCTATTGACAACACACTGATTCTTGGTATAGGGCTAAACATAGTAGCAAGATGTAGTCATTTCTAAAAATATAAGCTATATCTCTAAGTTGTTGCATAAGGAGGCATGTTCTATGTCCTTAAATGCCATTTCCAAGACATCAGAAAGACGTAAGTCAAGACATAAATTTTAACCTTTACTGTGCAAAATAAAATGTCACATGAGGCTATTCTGTGCAAATATATCATGTGTATATTTAATTTAATTTCAGTTATTGCATCATTAAAGTCAGCCTTTCATCTTCTATAACTTTTAAGATGAATGAAAACACAAAACTTTTTTTTTTATTAATCATAGAATGATGTACGTAACTGTTGTATACCTTCCCTTTGAAGTCACATTACCGATATATAGCTTCACAAGGTGAGCTTTGATGTGTTTAAGCAATCCAGTACTGGATTAATTACAGAGTGAAGGTTTTTCTTGATAAAGCGGCCTTTGAGTGTGTTCAAACAGGAACACACACATTCATCTAACAGTATGAACTACACTCTTCCTTCAGACAATCCTGATTTAGTGTCCAGTTTGAAGTTAAATAATGCATTTTTAATGAAGGAACACTTGAACTAGCAGAAATCTTACCCAGGATGAACTTTGCAGAGTCTGCATTTAGTACACTTATCCTTTCTGCATTTTAGCTTTTCAGGGTGTTTCTTGGTAACACTGATCTGAGATCTGAATTCCATATTATAGTTTAGATGGGAATGATGATATGCTTCTGCCTGGCTTGCCCAGGCCTGCTTTGTGGTACATACATTCAGTACGGGATCCAGACAGAATTGCTATTTACTTCAGGCCCTGCAAATGTACTGTAGCTCAAGTAGTCATTTACCAGATGTAGTAGTAATTTCTTGAATCGTAATTTTTAATCATCTTTTTCCCCATCTTTTGCTGAGGAGTCTGTTGACTACCTTCCCATGGTTCTTGATGGAACAGCAAATGGAGTTGACATGCAACAAGCACATTGCAGCATCTCAGGGATGATGTTTAGTCCCAAACATCATCATATTGAACTGTGAAGTCCCAGCTGTCACTAGCCATTAGAGCACCGCAGGTATGTAGGAAGAGAGGGCTTCTACGGCATATGTGCTTTCTGCACTTGGGAATACTGGGACATTTTTTCCTCCTAATATTTGAAGCTTCGGTATCATTAAACACTCCTTGGCAAAATCCTCTGAACCGAGGTTAGAACATTTGGGAAGTGGTAGCGCAGGAGACTAGTCGGATAACATAAACGTCAGCAAGCCGGCATGATGTGTGTTAACTGTCCCCAAAGTGGTGCTATGAGCAATCTTAAAATGGAAAGGACAGTTCTTGGGAATAGGACCAGTACTTCATTAAACAGTACCTGTATGTCATCCTAGTCCATTATATGGCCAGCTTGTCCACCAAAACCCCATATCTGAAGACTCATAGGCCTCTTTACACCTGGTATTAATACCCACCTTGGGTGATCCGATTACAAGAGCTCAGCCAAGACAGATTGCTGTTCAGAGCTGGTATTAACATGTGTCCCAAATGTGTCTCCAGTGCTCACTTGCAAAATGTTGTAGGACAAGGTCCCTTTAAGGCTAGTCAGTTCACTTGGCAGCCATCTTGGAAATGACTTCAGGCAGCTATTTGCTATGTAGGTGAAACAAGTACAGTTCCCAGAATGGTGGAAAGACTGAAATCTCTATTTGTCAAAATTGTTTTAACAATGCTAGCCATTCAATCAGACAACAATGATTTCAACCTTATAGGGGACACTTTATTTTGATGGTCCCTTTTGAACGATCTGTTGACTATAAGTAACTTTGCAACTACATGTTCACTAACTCTCATTAGAGTATTAGTAGACTATCTGGTTAATATTTGTTAACTCTTTATTGTGGTGGTCCTCAACAGACATTCCACTGAGACATGTTACTTATAGTCAACAGCATGTGTTAAAGGACAAATCCAGTGAAAAATTAACCTAGGGGTAATTAACACATGGTTACCGAGTCGATCGTTCCCTGCGATGTGTTTTCATGAAAATCGAATGTATAGAGTTTTATCTTTAAAAACAGATTAGCTCATAACACTAGTATATGGGGCACAGAGTAAGTAAAAGTAAATCGCTAGTTAATACCACTAACAAGGCTCAAAATAGCCTCACACTAACACGGTAGCATAATGAGGGTCCCTACATGCAAACCGAAGCATTGAGAACTTTGTAAGTGTACAGACAGTTTAATAAGAAGATACTTTATAAAGACAGTACATTACGCGTTTACATGCAGGAGCCATCTTGGAAAACAGTCTCGACTAATCGAGCGACGAACGCCGTGCTAAGTGAGCTTGTTGATAGGAATTACGTTTGTGAAATCTAACGTAGCACGGTGTTCGTGGCTCGATTAGTCGAAAAGATAAAACTCTTTACATTCGATTTTCATGAAAACGCATCGCAGGGAACGGTCGACTCGGTAACCATGTGTTAATTACCCCTAGGTTCATTTTTTACTGGATTTGTCCTTTAAAGGGACCATCATAATGAAGTGAAACCAAATTTGAGCTTCTTTAGCTCAAATTACGCTAAACATTATCCAGTTAATGGTCATGTGCAGTATCCAAACTCTCCATGAGTTTATCCATTTATCCATGTTGTATTCAAGCCCATAAGCACAAACTTCCTAGGAAGACTTGAAGGCAACTTTACCTAAAATTTGAAGTGGCTATTTGCATACCTGGGCTGAACCATTTCGAAAATAGAATTTCAATGATAAGAACACAAAGTGTTTCCAAGATCTTTTGGAACCTATTTACACCTGTTTTTGGCACTGAGATGGGATCATCCCAGATGGACATTGATACCAGATGAAAACCGCTCCTTTTGATTCTGGCATACGTCCATTGTTCATTGAGGAATTTTCTAGCGTTTGGTCTCTGGCTATTCCCTCTTCTCGCTTGACTTTATTTCAAAGAGCCAAAGATATTTTGTACACCTGTTATTCCTCAGTCTACAGCATCCATTTAGTGAAACAACTCGCCGACTGTCTGGCCTTTCACTGGATTAAACACATTCTTGCGAATAAGGGGCGTTATCCCAAGCAGAAAAAATACAATTATTACATGCGGTCAGGCTTTTGTGTAACACCTGCACTTTCTAAAAGGACCAGGTAACGAGGGAGAGCGCTTCACACCTGTGTGAAAATTCTAAAATGATGGTGTCTGCACCATTCGAATAGAATCGCAACCTGGGCCCGTTGAATAGAAACAATTGAAATGCTAGCTAAAAAGATAATATGCTTCCAAATCTGGCACTTCCAAGCAGCAACAGATTTTAAATGAAAAGTTAAACTTCAGAAAGAGTACAGGAGCAGCCATCTGGACACACCATAAACAGAGTTACTATAATTACTACCATGAGACATTAATGGGCCCTGCTTTTCCAACAAACCTCCCACTAGAAACTGCTCATCCTTTCCACCTTCTGAGTTTCTTGAAATTACAACATACCCACAGTTGTATGATCAGTTTTATGGTACACTATATCACCGACCCACACTTTAACTCAAGTCATCAGAAGGCTCTGACGTTTGTTTCTTCTACTCACTCAGTGTTCAGAAATGTTGATCCCAAACCTCCCCAAGAGACCTCGAAAGACAGTGTCCTTACGTTGCCTCGTTTGGAAGTATGAAGCCCATCAGCTGTAGACAGAGATTGTTTCTGACAAGTGCAAGGTCTATTTGATTTGTACATGCATTAATGTATACGCTGGCGGACCGCCATTAAAAAAAAATGGCAACATCAGCTGCCAGACAGGTTCTTGTGGATCTTTTGGAAAATACTTTTTGCTGATATTAGGATCAAAGAAGCTAAAATAAATAAATAAAATGGACCAAGCCAAAGAGGTCATCCAAATTTAATACGCAGTCATATCTTTCAAGATGGAGTGCCTGAATCAGCACTGGAGAATGAGTGTGATGTATCATCTCACGGTTTCAATGAGGTCCTGGAAGGGGATAGTGATTGGCCAGCAGCCAAACAAACTGCAGAACCCAACAGGCCACAGGTCAGGCACAATTCCCGGCTTGAATGAGACGTGAATCTCAACTTGGTCCCAAACAAAGCCATTTACAGGATAGATGGAATCTCGTGGGCCTGTATTATGGATAAGGGAGCTCTCTTTTAACCTCCAACTGAGATTTATCCACAACTTGTGGCGGGTTGAATTGCTCAGGCAGGAGCCTTGGTCTCTCAGGACTGATGGGTAATGTGAGCTTGTGCCAGGTCCACAGATCAGCACAAGGACAATTTTTAAGAGGCACAAGCTGTGAAGTAATGGCAACCCTACTGCTTTTCATTATGATACATCTTCTTCTTCTTAGTATTATTAAATAAGATGCTAACGTAAGCAACACTATTACTACTACCATTGTTGGGGTAACACGTTACAAGTAACGTGAGTTACGTAATTAGATTACTTCTTTCAAGTGACTAGTAAAGTAATGCACTACTTTTAAATTTACTTTTATCTTTGTTTTTCCAATTTATCGATTGACACATTTTCTGTCGTCATGTTGAGAGAAATCAGGAGTGCAGAGGCGCTGTGTGGGCCGTGTGAACATGATGGTCATTGTAGTTCTAGACTAAATGTGAACATTCATTTACTCCTCTCACTTGCACAAAAACAGATCAGTGTTGATGAATAAAAAAAGTGAAATGCAAACTCAGATTATTACACAAACCTCCAATAATTAAGTGTTAAATTACACAAATATAGCCTTCTTTATGTATTTAATCTCAATTTATTAATGAATGTCTTTGTTGCTGACCTTCGATGATCCAATTTAACCATACCAACAAGCAAAAATGACATAAAATCACATAAACATAATTTCTTCTCCTGCGTCCTCTTCTTCTGTGATCCAGAATGGCAAAACAGCTGAAAGGTTTGTTTGAGTAGCGCCCTCTACTGTACAGGCATAAATTTGCATTTCCTTCAGCCTGAGGCTTATTCATTTCATTTTTGTTGTGAAAGGGCCTTTACATTTGCCAAAGTATATATATTTTTTTTGTTATTAAAAAACAAAACACCATCAGAATACCTTAAACTGTGTAGAAACATGCTGAAAAACGGTAGTTATAAAAACAGAACACTAGCAACTGTAAAGCAATATTCTAACAATGCCCTACTTGCAACTACTTTTAGCTACTTATTAATTAATTTATTTATTTTTTGAAGAAATGAAGAATGCAAATGTTTTGTGGCAAATGACAACACAGACAGTTCAAAAACAGAGGGAAAAAACATAGTTTTTTTAGCATAGGGTGATGAAATACTTGATGAAAAACAGTATCATATAAATTCTCTTGAGTTTTATTCTTGGGTAGGTGTTTCAGAAAGCCCATATATCAAACACCGCACCTCTGGCTAATTTATTGCCGTCAAATTTATTACCACATTCAGCTCTTTGATGAAATACACCTTTTCTTTCTCTGTAGTTCTATTCTATTCTATTCTATTCTATTCTATTCTATTCTATTCTATTCTATTCTATCATTCTGCAGGGGTCCATTCCACTTGGGTGGGGATGCTAAAAGAGATTCAGCCCTCCTACACTATAGTCTTTTGTTTGGGCTTGTGTAAAAGTTCTGTTACTTTGTCATATCTTCTAATTATGGACTGCGGGTATTAATTGATTTTTATCGGTAATGTCCACCCACTCCCTTATTGTGCCTGTAGGGGTGTAGGGAGCTTTACTGACTCTCACATACTGAAAGTTGGAAAAGAGAGGGTAAGTAGATACATTTACTTTTAGCGAACACCAGCATATCGTTCAACGTGACCTTTTGTCATTCCTTCACTATTGTTCCTGCCTCCTTGTGGGCTGTGAAAGGATTAGATGAGGGTTATTATATTCTAGAATCTCATTATCAAGCTTCAAATTCCAAGATTTGATCTCTTTTGGCACAAAGGCACAATGTATTCTGCATGCAGAATGGTTGACCCTTTGTCTAAATCATGTAAAGTTGTGGACACTGAAGTCTAATTTGTTGTTATTGGCATTGTACTTTTTATTGTTCACTGTAGCCATTAGTTCCATGTTCTTTTCCAAATGCGCTGTGCTTCTGGAAAACATTAACTCACGGCCAAGTGTCTTCTCTGGAGAGACATACTTGTGTTATTCAAAACTCTGCCAGACACAACGAGCCACACAAAACGAGATCAATAAATGATGTCCTTTGAAACTACTGCATGCATGCCTCTCTTTGAATGCATTATACAGTCCAAATACTTCAACTGAAAGTGCTACAGTTGCCATCTCATCTGTAGACAATAACTACAATTTAGATTTGATTTCCTGAACAGTAGGCCTGTTTATGGAGAGATGAGAGAAATAACACACTGATATTCTTGCATAACATCAAACACCATAGAAGATGAGGTAAAATATTGTAAAAAAGTAACTTGATTTTAAAAATGTGCGAAGAAATCTTCAGTTGAATTTGACTATGCAAAACTCCCTGCCATGATGCTTGGATGTTGTGGATGGTTGCCAGAAGGTTGCTTTGCGGTTGTGGGTGGTTGCCAGGCTTTTTATTTGTTTCTGTCTGATTGATACAGGAGTGTGGGTGGTTGCCAGGAAGTTGCTATGTGGTTGTGGGTGGTTGCCAAGATGTTTATATGTGATTGCCAGACTATTTCTATCTGATATAGGGTTGTTGTGCAGTGTAGTTGCTATGGGGTAGTATGTGGTTGACAGGGTGTTTATATGTGATTGCTATGGGAGTGTGGGTGTTTGCCAGGGAGTTGCTATGGGTTTGTGAGTGGTTGCCAGGGTGTTTATATGCGATTGCCAGATTGATATATGGGATGGTAGTGTAGTGTAGTTGCTATGGGATAGTATGTAGTAGACAGGGGGCCCTATCTTGCACCCAGCGCAATTGACTTTGTACACCGACGCATGTATCATTCCTATTTTGCACCCGATGCACAGCGGACTTTTCCCTCCACAGACGCACGTCGGTAAATTAGGGAATGAACTTGCGCTCCCGGGGGTGGTGCAGCGAAAAGAGGAGGCGTGTTCCGGCGCAAACGTTCCCTGGTGCTATTTTGCAGTTTCAGAAAACAATTCCGCCACAGACCAGGAAAAACCTAGTCTAAAGTCAGTGGCGCATTATAGCGTGTAGCTATAATGCGCCACAACGCGCATACACTTTGCTTATCTCATCTACACAGATAATTTGGGTGGGTTTCTCCCATCCCCATACAATGTCACTTCTCTGTCTTTTACGGCCCTGACGAGAACGTCGGTCTCCTCGGCTGTGAACCGCTCCTGGCGTGCGCCTGGCAAATCCGCCGTTATAATAGCAACCCGCCATGGAACAAGCGCACCTGCTCTTAAAGGTAATGTGAGGTGACCTCTGATTGGTTTATTGCACGTTATGCCCAAACCACACCTATGAATAATGAAGCTACTTCAGACCAACCCATTTTAGATTTGCATCGGGCGCAAGAGTCATTTATCCCACCGGTATAATAGCAACAGCGCCCGAAATCCGCCCACAAAGTTACTTGCATTTCTCGTTTGCAACTTGCGTTTCAGATCGTTAAAATAGGGCCCAGGTTGTTTATTCGCGATTGCTATTGAAGTGTGAGTGTTTGCCAGGAAGTTGCAATGTGGTTGTGGGTGGTTGCCAGGGTGTTTATATATGATTGCCAGACTATTTCTATCTGATATAGGATTGTTGTGTAGTGTAGTTGCTATGGGGTAGTATGTGGTTGACAGGGTGTTTATATGCGATTGCTATGGGAGTGTGGGTGTTTGCCAGCGAGTTGCTATGGGGTTGCTATGGGATTGTGAGTGGTTGCCAGGGTGTTTATATGCGATTGTCAGACTTTTCCTATCTGATTGATATATATATGCAGTTGTAGTGTATTGTAGTTGATATAGGGTTGTTGGTGGTTGCCAGGGTGTTTATAGTCGATTGCCAGAATATATTTATATCTGATATTTGATTGTAGTGTAGTGTAGTTGCTATGGGGTAGTATGTGGTAGATAGGGTGTTTATATGTGATTGCTATGGGAGTGAGGGTGTTTACAGGGGAGTTGCTATGGGATTGTGGATGGCTGCTATGGCCTATGAGTGGTTGCCCGGATGTTTATATGTGGTTTCTATGTGGCTCTGTCTTATCCTATCTGGTTGATATATGAGTGTGGGTGGTTGCCAGGGAGTTGCTATGTGGTTGCAAGGGGGTTGTGAATGGCTGCCAGGGGTTTTCTTTGTGGTTAATAGAGGGTTGTGGGTGGTTACCAGGACATTGCTTCAAGATTGCTATGGGGTTGTGAGTCGTTGCCATTGTGTTTATTTGTGGTTGCCATGGGGTTGTGTGTGGGTGTCACAGCATTTATATATGGTATCTGTGTGGTTGCCACAACGTTGTTATGTGATTACGGGTGATTGCCAGGGTGTTTTATATGTGGTTGCTATGGGGTTGTGGTTGGTTGTCAGGGAGGTACAATGCAGGTGCTAGTGGGCTGTGGGTGGTTGCCAGTGTATTGGTATGGTATTGGTTGCTAGGGTTGGTATTCTGTTGCTAGGGGCTTGTAGATGACTGTCAGTGCACTGCTAAATAGTTGAGGATTGTGGTTGGTTACCATAATATTTATTTGTGGTTGCAAGCATGTTTTGTTACATGGTTGCTAGGATGTTGCTTAGGTGTTGTGAGTTGTTGTCAGACATGGTATTCTGCCCATGATAAATATGGCTGACATCCATTTTTTAACCCTTTCATGCATGAATTATGAGATCCTCAGTCAGGATTTTTTCCCCTATGTGCTCAAATTAAGCTCACCTCTCTGAGAAAACCTCAGATTTACATCGATCTATTGATGTTTTCAGACTGTGGAAAAACTAGCAATCAGGTGTTTTCAAATCTCATCTGAAATGAGCATTGTTGGGGGTAACACATTACAAGTAACATGCATTACGTAATCAGATTACTTTTTGATGTAACGAGTGAAGTAACGAATTACAAGTAACATGCATTAGTAATGAGATTGTTTTAATATAACTGCAAATTACAATCTAATAAAAGTTACTGCAGATGAAGTGCTTTCAAGAACAACAGTCACAGTAATAGTATGATTTGTAGCTGAAATATAGCTAGTGATGCATGATGTCCAATTTAGTGGACTGAGAATGAATCAGAATTTCATCCCAATCTAAAATCAATACTCGGAAAATGTAACAATGATATGACTCCATCGGCAATCTTGGCTTGGAGAAAACCAAAATTCCACATACAACAGCTTGCCACTTGGTGGCAGTGTATAGGATGATGCACTAGTGTCCACTGTAGTGGTTGATGTGCAACTATGCCATCAAAACCAATACATACACAAGAAATTGATTTTTGAATAGCTGTCCACTAGTGACCTCTACGTGTGAACGGGTTAAAGTCTATAGATTCTTTTTTCACTTGATTTGACAAATTGAAGTACCCTCTCCTCAACAAACGTATGATTTAAGGCATAATTAATTTCCATAGCACAAACTGTGCAAGAGTTACATTCTTGATGTTCAGATTCCTAACCCTACATGTATGTATGATGTTACTTCTGCCTATCATGGCAAAACCACACAAAAAAGACATTTTGAATAAGACCTCGAATTGAAAGAGAATAAACAAATACATTTTCTTGGGTTCCGAATGAGCGAACAACCTTAATGCACTAGTTGATGGAGGGAATGTTGTTTTTGCCGGGTCAATATTTTCAATCCATGTCTTACAGAGGTTCTTCAATGCAAAATCAGTAGACTCAATGTTCCCTTTTAGGAAACAATGCATGTTGCGGCGCCACAGGGCCCAGCGATCGTCTCTCTCGCACAGGAAACTCTCTTTCACCTGGGGCAGCGAGGTCTGTTTAGAAGCGATCCATTTCCTCACTCATTAGCGTAATGGAAGAATGCCCTGCTGTGAAGACCTACAAAGGCAGATAGGTAGATGCATTGCACTTGGGGAGAATATTCCACTTCATTTGAGACGAATAGTTCAACTCTCACAAAACCACACACACATGTACGCTTCAAGTTCATAATTAAACCCACAGTACTCTCAACCTTTTGAAAAGCAGAGTCTAATTAGCAGTATTAATGTTGCAGTGAGTTGCCAGGTTTGATCTATTCATATGTGCGTGTTTGTATGCTCATATGTGTGTGTGTGCTTATGATGTACGGCTGCTTTTAATTTGTGATAAGCACTTTCATATAGGCAATTAAAAGTCCTCCTGTGCTGCCTTATTTCTCATATGTGAGGCCAGAAACGTGGAGCACAGGATATATCTATAAGCTTTTTAAAAAATTATAAACAGCACATGGGCCCTGACAGTGTAATTATGAACTCTCTTTAGCAAAGTAGGGGTTTGAATGGAAAGATAATCTCCCACGTTATTTTTATTTCTGTTTTCAAAGCACAGATGTTCTCCGACAATGAATTTGGCAATGCGCAGGTGGCTTACGAATGCTCCCCTAAAGCTCCTTTTTCAGTTAAGCACTCCATATATCCAGATGCAATTACAAGCTGATAACAAACATTGCAATAATTGCACTCTGAGGATGAATCTTTTCTCACATTAGTAGTCCTAAGTATTTAATTCACTGTATTATCAAGTATACACTAGTTAGTTCCTGTCTTTAAAGTGGATTGCTGATATATTTTTTTTATATCCCTACGCTTGTCTGTGTATTTGTGATGGGATGGGATGTATTTAGTCACTCTTTCTGCAGATTACATTGTTACACTGGTAGGTGGAGACAAGCGATTTATGACATGACATGAATGACAGCTTGTAAAGGTAAGTTTATTAGTGTCATTGAATCATTAACTCAACCAATGTTGTTAAAAAACACTGATTCATTCAGGAATCACTAATGCGTGTTTGTTATCCGGAAACATGCTATAGACCTTATTCAGAGCAGCACCATGACAGGTGTGAAAGCGAGGCTGTGAGGGATAGATTTAGTGTTTTCTGTCTAAAATGTAAGTTACACAATATTTTACTTATTGATTTACCTTTATTTATTTTATTTTACTTTGTAATTCATATTTCTTTAATGCACATGTAATTTTTTTTTGTTTGCTTTGCTTTTTTTTCTTCTTTTTTTTTCTTTTTTTTCTTTTTTCTTTGCTTTTGCTTTGCTTTTTGTGTTTTTTTTGTTTCTTGTTTTGTTTTGCTTTGCTTTTTGTGTTGTTGTTTTTTGTTTTGTTTTTTATTTGCTTTGCTTTTGCTTTGTTTTTTGTGTTGTTTTTTATCGTTTTATTTTTTGTTTTGCTTTGCTTTGCTTTGCTTTGCTTTGCTTTGCTTTGCGTTTTGTTTTGTTTTGTTTTTGCTTTGCTTTTTGTGTTGTGTTGTTTTGCAATTTTGTTTATGTTTTTGATTTGCTTTTGCTTTACTTTTTTGTTTTTTGTTTTACTTTTGCTTTGCTTTGTTTTTTTGTTTTACTTTTGCTTTTTTTGTTGTTTTGTTTTGTTTTTTGTTTTGTTGTTTTGCTATTTGATTTTGTTTTGATTTGCTTTTCATTTTGTTTTGTTTTGTTTTTTGTTGGACTTTACTTTTACTTTGTTTTGCTTTTTGTCTTTTTTTTTTTTTGTTTGTTTTTTGCTTTGTGTTATTTGGCTTGCTTTGCTTTTTGTTTTTGTTTTAAAGATACTGAAATGCACATTGCTTGTCACTCAGCATTTTGATTCTTGAAACATTGTAAGTTGATTTTTCAAACATGGGGGAAAAAAAAAATATATATATATATATATTTGAACATGACTTTTCTAAAATAATGATGATACATAATAATAATAATTAATGAAATGATTCATATGCTAACCAATACTGCAAAGGGACAATAAAAAGATATGTCTCTTTTGTGGGAAGATGAAATGCTCACTATTCCCACTTTACAAATAAATCTGTTCAATTCTGGCCATATATTCTCCTGTCACAAATATAGACAGCTCAGGTATGATTTCGGTCTGCCCTATAATGCAAAAGCATTGATGTGCAAAATCAGCTTCATATTTGCTGCAAAACACATTTTAGGCAACAGAATAATATTTCACATTGAATCAACAACTTCTGTACATTCTCTCTTTTCATCTGGTTTGAGCATGATGGGAAAAAGTCACGGATGTTTTTTTTTGTTGAGTCCTCTACATCAGTGGTCCTCAACTGGGGGGTGGCAGATCTATTCTGCTCTTTATTTTATGTTATTTATTCAATAAATGTACAGTAAATTGTTTAATTTCAGAGCAATTAGACATTTTTGTTGGGTCGCCACATGGCATCCAGTGTAAAAAACTGGCTTTCAAAGCAAAACCTTTTGAGAACCACTGCTCTGCATGTCCATGCCGTGAGGTTTTATATTAAGAATCACTTTTTGTCATTCATTATAAGTGATTTCTCGTCTTGTTGATAGCTGGTTGTATTTAATTTATTGCATATTGCATATTACATTGTAGCGCAGCACTGCTTCATTTCTCACGGCGTTTAACATGCTGCGACACATTCAGCTCTTTTACAGTACAGTGTGGCTTTCCGCTGTGCCCTTCTTATTCCACAGAGCTCTGTGCTTTCAATAATTCACTGTTTTCTTAATCTAAGGTGTTAAATAGTTAATTAGAAGATGGAGGGCTGGGGTCCTTGTGTCTCCTCTTGGTCCACTGCTCCTAAAGCCTGGATGGCAGCTCTGAGATTCATATCCGTTCACCATCATGACATTTTCCACCCCCAGCATTTGAAGCGAAACCCTTCTGCAGAGCTACCCATGTTCTGCCTGCCCAATGACCTGCTTTATATCCGAGTCAAAGACACTGGCTCTTCAGAAGACCACGCTAAATCCAGACAGACCGACAGAGAGAGACGTGCGTTACTAAACCGTCTCTTAGCAGAGCAGTGCAAACTCTACTCAAAATGCAATAAGAGAGCAGAAACAAATGCAGCCAACATTTCCATTTAGAAAGGAACGATCAGTTGTTTTATCAAAAACTGTCACATTATTTTATAACTCACAACCACCTGTCCTCAGAGCATAATTCAATACTTTAATATCATATTTAAAAATAAAAAAAATCTGTTAAATATTAATATTATAAACAATCTGAATGATTTATTTATTTATTTATTCCTTGTTGTTTTGTTATAATTTGTTTCGGGTTACATTTTTCTGTCACAACTGTGATATATCAACCTCAACACTCAAATTGTACCTAAATGATTTCAAAAAAGAAATATGACATTATAGTATAACTTACAACCACCTGTCCTCAGACCATAATTCAATACTTTAATAACATATTAAAAAATCACTCTTCATCCTGAAGGTTATTTCCCTATTACTTCCATCCATCCATCCATCCATCCATCCATCCATCCATTTTGTTTCATTCATCTCAATCACCCACATTTTTTATATTTTTTTGCTGTTTTATTGTGTTGTTTTGTGTTGTCCTAGTGACGCCAGAAAAAAATATGACATTATATTATAACTCACAAGTTCAACCATCTGTCCTCTGAGCACAATTCAATACTTTAATACCATAAAAAATAATCAGTTAAGTATTCATATTTAATCACTTTTCATCCTGAAGGTATTTTATTTTATTTATTTTTATTATTTATTTATTTTTATTATTTATATACAGTGAGGAAAATAAGTATTTGAACACCCTGCTATTTTGCAAGTTCTCCCACTTAGAAATCATGGAAGGGTCTGAAATTGTCATCGTAGGTGCATGTCCACTGTGAGAGACATAATCTAAAAAAAAAAATCCAGAAATCACAATATATGATTTTTTAACTATTTATTTGTATGATACAGCTGCAAATAAGTGTTTGAACACCTGTCTATCAGCTAGAATTCTGACCCTCAAAGACCTGTTAGTCTGCCTTTAAAATGTCCACCTCCACTCCATTTATTATCCTAAATTAGATGCACCTGTTTGAGGTCGTTAGCTGCATAAAGACACCTGTCCACCCCATACAATCAGTAAGAATCCAACTACTAACATGGCCAAGACCAAAGAGCTGTCCAAAGACACTAGAGACAAAATTGTACACCTCCACAAGGCTGGAAAGGGCTACGGGGAAATTGCCAAGCAGCTTGGTGAAAAAAGGTCCACTGTTGGAGCAATCATTAGAAAATGGAAGAAGCTAAACATGACTGTCAATCTCCCTCGGACTGGGGCTCCATGCAAGATCTCATCTCGTGGGGTCTCAATGATCCTAAGAAAGGTGAGAAATCAGCCCAGAACTACACGGGAGGAGCTGGTCAATGACCTGAAAAGAGCTGGGACCACCGTTTCCAAGGTTACTGTTGGTAATACACTAAGACGTCATGGTTTGAAATCATGCATGGCATGGAAGGTTCCCCTGCTTAAACCAGCACATGTCAAGTCCCATCTTAAGTTTGCCAATGACCATTTGGATGATCCAGAGGAGTCATGGGAGAAAGTCATGTGGTCAGATGAGACCAAAATAGAACTTTTTGGTCATAATTCCACTAAACGTGTTTGGAGGAAGAAGAATGATGAGTACCATCCCAAGAACACCATCCCTACTGTGAAGCATGGGGGTGGTAGCATCATGCTTTGGGGGTGTTTTTCTGCACATGGGACAGGGCGACTGCACTGTATTAAGGAGAGGATGACCGGGGCAATGTATTGCGAGATTTTGGGGAAC
Source organism: Abramis brama (assembly GCF_963993115.1). Taxonomy (NCBI): domain Eukaryota; kingdom Metazoa; phylum Chordata; class Actinopteri; order Cypriniformes; family Leuciscidae; genus Abramis; species Abramis brama. The sequence continues at coordinate 10,367,547 of NC_139968.1, read as the reverse complement.
AACCTCCTTCCCTCAGTTAGAGCATTGAAGATGGGTCGAGGCTGGGTCTTCCAACATGACAATGACCCGAAGCACACAGCCAGGATAACCAAGGAGTGGCTCTGTAAGAAGCATATCAAGGTTCTGGCGTGGCCTAGCCAGTCTCCAGACCTAAACCCAATAGAGAATCTTTGGAGGGAGCTCAAACTCCGTGTTTCTCAGCGACAGCCCAGAAACCTGACTGATCTAGAGAAGATCTGTGTGGAGGAGTGGGCCAAAATCCCTCCTGCAGTGTGTGCAAACCTGGTGAAAAACTACAGGAAACGTTTGACCTCTGTAATTGCAAACAAAGGCTACTGTACCAAATATTAACATTGATTTTCTCAGGTGTTCAAATACTTATTTGCAGCTGTATCATACAAATAAATAGTTAAAAAATCATAAACTGTGATTTCTGGATTTTTTTTTTTTTAGATTATGTCTCTCACAGTGGACATGCACCTACGATGACAATTTCAGACCCCTCCATGATTTCTAAGTGGGAGAACTTGCAAAATAGCAGGGTGTTCAAATACTTATTTTCCTCACTGTATATATATATATATATATATATTGTCAACAACATCATCTGTAAATGCTATTTGAAACCTTTCTTATTGTTGTTACAACTCCTGTCCAACGTCTAAATACAAACAAGTGCAGAAATACATGGCAGTTTCACATCACTTGCCTTTTCTAAGGAAGTATTTCAGTACATTTCACACACATAGGACGTGGAATACATAAGAATGTCAATGAAACATAGACCAGGAGGGTTACAGTCTCCTTATAACATTATGGGCCTTTCACTGGATGTTTCCTGCAGACCAATTCACCTCAGATACTTATTCACTGAAAAGCAATTCTAGACAATACAAAGCAGTGTCTTAGGCTGTCGGTTTCCATGCCACACGCAAGGTTGAGAAGGGCATTACTCTGTCTGCTCCCAGATTTTATTAGATATTTCCAGCTTTACAATGCAAACATTAAACTTAACAAAGCCATAAAAAGATGCCGCTGACCTCATGAGAGCGTCCCTTCAGAGTAAAGCTTGTCACTGATGTTTACGAGCCAGATTCAACCTGAGAAAACTTTAACGCTTCCATCAGTGAATCAAGGTTGCACTTTATTGGAGAGTTTAGTGTCAGCGTTGATGCCCTGTCATTTCAACATCCACCACCTTTCTGCATCCTAGCAGTGCAATGATATCTGGGAATGAATAATACATAACAATAAGGAGAATTAAGATGAATATTTTACGCATGCACCTCAAGTGGTTAAAATAAATGAATATTGTATATATGTATGTACGTATATATGCATTTATTTATGCCCTTAATTTGTGCATGCATGCATAAATAAATACATGCAAAAATAAGTGCATTAATAAATGCATAAATGAGTGCATAAATGAATAAATAAAGTGCATAAATAAGTGCATATATAAATAAGTGCATTAATAAATGCATAAATGAGTGCATAAATGAATAAATAAGTGCATAAATAAGTGCATAAATAAATAAGTGCATTAATAAATACATAAATGAGTGCATAAATGGATAAATAAATAAGTGCATAAAAATGCATAAATAAATAAGTGCATTAATAAATGCATAAATAAATAAGTGCATAAATAAGTAAGTGAATAAATAAGTGAATAAATAAATAAATGTATAAATAAGTTAATAAATGCATAAATACATTTATGCACGCATTTATTTTTTATGCATTTTGTCATTTATTTTATTTGTGCATGCATTTTTATTTACAAATGTATGTATTTATACATTTATTTATGTACTTATTTTTTATGGATTTGTTTATTTATGAATTTTTTCGAAATTATTTATTTATTTATGCATTTATTTATTTGTGCATTTAGTCATTTATCCATGCATTTATTCATACATTTATGTACGCATTTATTTACTTATTAATGTATTAATTAATTTATTAATGCATTTATTAATGCATTTATTTGTTTATTTATTTATTTATTCATGCATAAATAAATACATGCAAAAATAAGTGCATTAATAAATGCATAAATGAATGAATAAATAAGCGCATAAATAAATGCATAAACGAATGAATAAATAAGTGCATTAATAAATGCATAAATGAGTGCATAAATGGATAAATACATAAGTGCATAAAAATGCATAAATAAATAAGTGCATTAATAAATGCATAAATGAATAAATAAGTGCTTAAATAAATGCATAAATAAGTTAATAAATGGATAAATACATTTATGCACGTATTTATTTTTTATGCATTTTGTCATTTATTTTATTTGTGGATGCATTTTTATTTACAAATTTATGTACTTATTTTTTATGGATTTGTTTATTTATGCATTTTTTCGAAATTATTTATTTATTTATGCATTTATTTATTTGTGCATTTAGTCATTTATGCATGTATTTATTCATACATTTATGTACGCATTTATTTACTTATTTATGCATTAATGTATTAAGTAATTTATTAATGCATTTATTTATTTATTTATTCATGCATAAATAAATACATGCAAAAATAAGTGCATTAATAAATGCATAAATGAATGAATAAATAAGCGCATAAATAAATGCATAAATGAATGAATAAATAAGCGCATAAATAAATGCATAAACGAATGAATAAATAAGTGCATTAATAAATGCATAAATGAGTGCATAAATGGATAAATAAATAAGTGCATAAAAATGCATAAATAAATAAGTGCATTAATAAATGCATAAATGAATGAATAAATAAGTGCATAAATAAATAAATAAGTGAATAAATAAGTGCTTAAATAAATGCATAAATAAGTTAATAAATGGATAAATACATTTATACACGTATTGATTTTTTATGCATTTTGTCATTTATTTTATTTGTGCATGCATTTTTATTTACAAATGTATGTATATATACATTTATGTACTTATTTTTATGGATTTGTTTATTTATGCATTTTTTTCGAAATTATTTATTTTATTTATTTGTGCATTTAGTCATTTATGCATTTATTTATTCATACATTTATGTACGCATTTATTTACTTATTTATGCATTCATGTATTAATTTATATATTAATGCATTTAATTATTTATATATTTTATTTAGTTATACATTCATTTATGCATTTATACATTTACGTGTTTGCTAATTTATCTATGCATTTGATTATGCATTAATGCACTTATTTATTTAGTACAAACAATTAAAGCCACATGAAACGCATAGAAATGATACATTTGTACAAGTATTTGGCTCTTGTGTTTTTAACTAGTTTTGTAGAAGACATTTTTTTTTTTTTTTTTTTTTTTTAGAGGATTTGGGACATTGTATTTGTCATTGACTCCAGCCATAAACAAATATAGCAGCATGCAGGCTTGCTGAGCATTTCCGATTCCCCCACACATCCCCATGCTCATTAGGGATTGCAGGATTTGGGGAAGATGAAGTAAGAGGGCGTCAGATTATTGATCACCAAACGAGAGCAGGGAATTGTTACCGAGTCCCTCGTGTTATATCATTTCGGCCCTAAAGGCCTGTTCGGTTGATATAGCCAGTCCTCAATGGAGTGAACTCGAGTCTATCTGTCAGCTTGACGCGTCGGTAATCAGGGGAAAGTCTCTGCTCTGGGTTTCCAATTTAGCTTTTGTACCGAAATGAATGTCTGTCTTTCATTTTTTGTAATAAAACCGCGAGGCTTCTTAGCGAGATTGTGATTATGCACTGACATAACTGCTTCGAGCTTTTCTATGGCGTAGAAAGAGAAGGAGGAGGGATGGATGGATGGATTTATTTCCATAATTCCCATCTTCTCCTCTAGGGGGAGCTACGCCATCGACGAAACCACTGCCTCACCTGTGAACAGCCTACATCAAATCATTCTTTTTTTTTTTTTACCTCACTTCCGTGGATTACTTGCCTTTTTGTTACACTAGAATGTGTCTTTTTGTTTATTGAAAAGATTGACTGACTGATGTCAGAAATCTTCTCGAATGTTTCCGCAGTCTGACGTTCAGAGCTTGTTTCCGTACAGTATTTTACTGTAGAATTATTATTTATTTGTTGTTTTATTGATATTTTTTATTATTACCACACCTGCATTTATTTATTTATTTATTTATTTGTTGTTTTATTGATATTGTTTATTATTATCTCACCTGCGTTTATTTATTTATTTATTTATTGTTTATTATTATCTCACCTGCGTTTATTTATTTATTTATTTGTTCTTATTGATATTGTTTATTATTACCTCACCTGCGTTTATTTATTCATTTATTGTTTATTATTACCTCACCTGCATCTATTTATTTATTGTTTATTATTATCTCACCTGCGTTTATTTATTTATTTGTTGTTTTATTGATATTGTTTATTATTAACTCACTTGAATTTGTTTATTTATTTGTTGTTTTATTGATATTGTTTATTATCAGATCACCTGCATTGATCTACTCATAATATTTTGAATGAATGAGTGAATGAATAATATTTTTCAAAGAAATATAATTTCCTGACCTGTCTCTATACATTTATGTTCAGATATTTTGAAGAATGTTGTGTCTGCTCTTTTCCACGAGATTGAAGTTAGTGGCTTCGACAGAGACACGGGTTGAGGCTGAGTTAACAATAGCAGTGTTTCAGCGAGTCTTGTGTGAACTGTGATCCTCGTGTTGACTCTGTGAGGCACATGTCATTTTGATTTCCGGCAGAACGTGAATAAATAGAAACTCGGCTCACGGCGTTTAATGTCTACAAAAGCACAGCATGTTAAGGGCTAAATCAAACTGTCTCTCTGATGGCATGTTTTGCTCCCGTGTCAAGGCGGCCTGAGCGGTCTCTGGCAGCACAGATGGTGTGAGTGTGTGTGTGTGTGTGTGTGTGAGAGAGAGAGAGAGAGAGAGAGAGAGAGAGAGAGGGAATAGAAATCACTACCAGTTTTCATATTCCTACCATCACAGAGTCACAGCATCTATATACCATATATTATCATTCCACCCAGCAGTTTTCATTTTACACCTTTTTTATTTAAATTTACTCAATATTGTGATATATTATAGTTATATTAAGTTATTAATATTTCATATTTCATTTTGAATCCATTCCCCATTCCAAAAAGCATCTATCTATCTATCTATCTATCTATCTATCTATCTATCTATCTATCTATCTATCTATCTATCTATCTATCTATCTATCTATCTATCTATCTATCTATCTATCTATCGTTCTATCTATCGTTCTATCTATCGTTCTATCATTCTATCTATCGCTCTATCTATCTATCTATCTATCTATCGTTCTATCGTTCTATCATTCTATCTATCTATCTATCTATCTATCTATCTATCTATCTATCTATCTATCTATCTATCTATCTATCTATTATTCTATCTATCTATCTATCTATCTATCTATCTATCTATCGTTCTATCGTTCTATCTATCTATCTATCTATCTATCTATCGTTCTATCGTTCTATCATTCTATCATTCTATCATTCTATCTATCTATCTATCTATCTATCTATCTATCTATCTATCTATCTATCTATCTATCTATCTATCTATCTATCTATTATTATATCGTTCTATCTATCTATCTATCTATCTATCTATCTATCTATCTATCTATCTATCTATCTATCTATCTATCTATCTATCTATCTATCTATCTATCTATCGTTCTATCTATCTATCTATCTATCTATCTATCTATCTATCTATCTATCTATCTATCTATCTATCTATCTATCTATCTATCTATCTATCTATCTATCGTTTTATCGTTTTATCGTTTTATCGTTCTATCTATCTGTCTGTCTATCTATCTATCTATCTATCTATCTATCTATCTATCTATCTATCTATCTATCTATCTATCTATCATTCTATCGATCGTTCTATCTATCGTTCTATCGATCGTTCTATCTATCGTTCTATAGTTCTATCGTTCTATCTATCATTCTATGATAGAATAATAATGCATTATTTTATTGTTATTTCTTATTATAATTACATCACCTGCATATTTATTTATTTGTTTGTTTCATTGTCAAACTGTAACAAACCCCATTTTCAAACATTTTGATTTAAAAAACAAACACTTGCTATCCATTTGAACATGTTTCAAACATATTAACTATTTACCAACAGAAGCACAATACAACCTGTGAAACAATAGTTAAAGAGTAGTTTGACTTGTCTCTTTCGTCCCATCAGTTTTTCCCCAGTCAAGTCTGGCAGTGCTGTTGTTCAGGGTAACATACAGTAGAGCTCTTCCCACACATCGACACACACTTCACTTTCCCAGTAAAAACCTGGCTGATTCCTGGATTCCCCTTGACGACGCTTTCTTTGTCATTTCAAACACATTTCATTTATCATCAGCATGCTTGTTCCTCTGCTCCAGCGTCTCTCAGAGATGGAAAGAAGTGCAAGAAGCAGAATACAGATGAAATGAAGAAAAAGAGACACACAATTATTCCTGCAGCTCTTATTTTAATGAAATGCAAGCATAATTCCCCAGTGAAAGAGGCAGTAATTGCCCGAACAGTGTTATAATGTGACAATCGTGGTAGAACAAAATATGAAATTGCAGGGGATTTTAATCACGGGTAATTCTCGCAAGAAGCTTGACAAGTTTAGGTGATTAAAAAAATAAATAAATAAATAACGTCTAAAAAAGGGATTTATTAGCATGTCAGGGATCGTATTCCCGCTCTGGTTTTGAATCCTTTGGGTTTGACAGCTACATTTAACAGGCAATAAACTGGATGAAATCCGAAATGAGTCATTTTAATCCTCACTCTATTAGCTGTATAGAGAAACAAGAAACGATACATGCAAATAATTATGAATCATATGGATTGAAAGCCAAGGAATATTATTCACAAGGATAGGGATGAAATTGCTTCTGTGAGGTCGTAAACCGAGACATCAGCGTTTTACAAAAGAGGCCTTTTCAGTATTCATAAATTCGCCTACTTTTGGAGTCAAACTTGCTTATAAACGATCCTATTCTGAATATTCCCACTAAATTGCACTGCAGACTGTCCCGCAGTGAGGACAATTTCGAAGCGGCCAATTAAAACTGTGGTTAAATGCCAATGGACCATTGGCATTTCGGAGCCTGCAACATATATATTCAACTGAATTGTGAAGTAAAAATGAATTATAGAAGGTAAAGTTTCATTGGATTTGTATCACTCTTCCAAACAAACGATAAAAATATGTGTTATATAGCATAAAAACAATCAGTTAGGAGGCTCATTAAACGCAATCGTTAAACAAACTGGCTAAACTCTATTTCCACTCAGTCCAAAGATGGAGAATGTGCCAAATGTTAACAGTAATGCTAGTTATGGCTACAAAGCCTGAGGCTATTTAACATTTTAAGACATACTATGATAATAAAATGCACAGGTTACACAGTAGCTCAAGTTTACACAGAGTCATACACTGATCTAGGAGGGTTTGCAGGAGGTGAGGTGAATAAAAACAAAACAAAACAAAACAAAAAACATATTTTTTACAATCATCTCACCTCCTGCATTGATGTATTTATTTAAAAATATTTTAATATCTAATAAATTCTAATATTATAAATGTATTTAATAAATAAATAAATAATACATATGATTAAATCACCTCCTTTATTTTATTGTAAAATATTTTTAAATAAACATATTTTCACCTCACCTCTGTATTTATTTATTTATTTCAAATGTTCTTATATATATGATATATTATAAATGTATCTAATACATAAATAATGAATATTATTACCCTATCTCCTTTATTTGATAGTAAAATATTTTACAGTAAATAAAAATATTTTCACCAATTTATGAGTTATTTATTTTAAATGTTTAATATATAATAAATTATAATATTAAACATGTATTTTATAAATGGTAAACATTACATCCTCTCCATTATTTTATAGTAAAATATTTAGCAATTTTTAAATACAAATATTTATTAATTTTATATATATATTATACATTACAACACTATAATACGTATCTAAGAAATAAATGATAAATAATGTTAATGTTATTAATAATGTTAACGTTATTGTAAAATATTGTATATTTTTAAATACAAATTTTGCACCTTATTTATTTATTTATTTATTTAAAATGTTTTAATATTTTACTAACAATAAATATTATGATTGCCTCACTTCCTTGTAATAATTAATTGTAATTACCTGACCTTATTTGTCTAATTTTTTTTGTTCAAATAAATGGTCAAAGTGTTAATTTACTTGATGTAGTATATTTGATGTAATACTTTACTTTGATTCATTGCACATTATTTCAAACATCAAAATACTAAATTATTAACCTTTTCAGAAATGTTACATGCTCTGCAAACATCAATCAAATGGCAGTTTACCTCGAGTGAGATGGATGGATGGATGGATGGATGGATGGATGGATTTGGGCTATGACAAAATAAGCAAATGTTTTCATTTATTTCCCGTAATAATATATTGGATGATGCATCATGAACCTATACATGGTAAATCTGTAAATATGTTGAAAATCTTCATGGCATGTGATGGCAAAATGCTCAAAGGGCAAATCCTGAAAATAAAAATGAGTCTCACTGAGTTTTTCAATTTCAGTGTTGCATTGGATGTGGCTTCTTTTCCCGTCGCCAGAGATCAGGTGGCATCTTGTTTGTCATTCATGAACGTATTAAGTTTCTATTAGAGTTGAATCAAAACCATCACCATGTGTTTTCCCCAGATTGAGCCTGATATACGTCTGATTTAAACCATGCGAGGCTGAGCCATCAATATCACATGACAGCACTGGACAGAAAGAATGAAAGAGAAGAAAAACGTGGTAATTGCTATGTAAAAATGTCAGGCCAAATCTTTCCCAGCAGGGATCAAGCATTGCTCATAATGGATCCAAAGTCACCCTCATTTTCCCCTTTCATTCTGTCTTTTAGCGGGTTCTGGATAGGTGACTATTTCAAGTTCTTGCCAGCGTTTTGGAGCAGGTGTCTGGAGGGAACTGTTCATTTTCCTAATCGCAGACTCACAGGTGAGTAGAGTAGTTTGTGCACTATGGTATTTCAGACCATTTACATATAAAGACTTATTTCTTTTATATTTTCCCTTTCTTTTTGGAAGCTTATTTCCACCACACAATTTAGACATTTTTTCTCTATATATTTATATAAAAATATGTCAGAATTGTGAGATGTTAACGGGGAAATGTGAGGTATACAATTGCCATTTTGATGAGAAAAGTCAAAATTGCAAGATTAAAACTCTGAATTCCAAGAAAAAGTAAAAATTGTGAGATGTAAACTCTGAATTCCGAGACAAAATTCCAAATTGCAAGAAGTACAAATTTAGGTGTAAACGGAATTCTGAGAAAAAGTCAGAATTGTGAGATGTAAACTCAAAATTCTGAAGAAAAAGTCTGATTTTAAGGGTAAAAGGGTCTGAATTCCGAGACAAGATTCCAAATTGCAAGAAGTACAAATTTAGGTGTAAACGGAATTCTGAGAAAAAGTAAAAATTGTGAGATGTAAACTCAAAATTCTGAGAAAAAAATCTGAATTGTGAGTTGAAACTCAGAATTGCCAGAAAAAAGTCAGAATTGCGAGGAAAGTCCAAATTTTGAGGTGTAAACTGAATTTTGAGAAAAAGTAAAAATTGTGAGATGTAAACTCAAAATTCTGAAGAAAAAGTCAGAATTGCGATGAAAAAGTCAAAATATTGAGATGTAAACTCTGAATTCTGAGAAAAAAAGTCAGAATTGTGAGATGTAAACTCAAAATTCTGAAGAAAAAGTCAGATTTTAAGGGTAAAAGGGTCTGATTTCCGAGACACGATTCCAAATTGCAAGATTACAAATTTAGGTGTAAACGGAATTCTGAGAAAAAGTAAAAATTGTGAGATGTAAACTCAAAATTCGGAGAAAAAAATCTGAATTGTGAGTTGAAACTCAGAATTGGCAGAAAAAAGTCAGAATTGCGAGGAAAGTCCAAATTTTGAGGTGTAAACTGAATTTCGAGAAAAAGTAAAAATTGTGAGATGTAAACTGAATTTCGAGAAAAAGTAAAAATTGTGAGATGTAAACTCAAAATTCTGAAGAAAAAGTCAGATTTTAAGGGGAAAGGTCTGAATGGGAAAAGGTCTGAATGGAAACATTTGCTAATTTTGTCATAGCCCAAATTCACAAACCATGAACTGGGGTAAGATGGTAAAAAATCCATCCATCCACCCATCCACCCATCCATCCACCCATCCATCCATCCATCCAACCAACCAACCAACCAACCAACCAACCAACCAACTCACTCGAGGTAAACTGCCATTTGATTGATGTTTGCAGAGCATGTTACATTTCTGAAAATGTTAATAATTTAGTATTTTGATGTTTGCAATAATGTGCAATGCATCAATGCATCTTGTGAGATGTAAACTCTGAATTCTGAGAAAAAGTAAAAATTGTGAGATGTAAACTCTGAATTCTGAGAAAAAGTACAAATTGTGAGACGTAAACTCTGAATTGTGAGACGCAAGCTCAGAATTGCTAGAAAAAAAGTCAGAATTTTGAGGAAAAAATTGAAAAAGATGTAAACTTAGAACTCAAAGATGAAAAAAAGTCAAAAATTGTGAGATGTAAACTCAAAATTCAGAAAAAAAAGTCAGAATTACAAGTAAAAAGTTTTACAAAGAATTACAACATTTTGAGGTGTAAACTCAAAATGCAGAGAAAAAAAGTCAAAATTGTGAAATTATGAGAAAAAAGTCAAAATGTGGGGATAAAAAGTTCTTTTGTTTTTTTTTACTCCATGTTGGAAACAAGCTCCCATAAAGAAGGGCTTCTGGGATGGATTGAGATGTTTGGTGTTGTCACTGCTCCTCACAGATGTGTTCTCTCTCCTAAGGCTGTTTCGCCACAGTCTTCTCACATCTTAACCACTTCCCTTGGTTTTTTGTCTCTCCTACAGCGTTTCTCAGAGGCGTAGCTTGCCGTTACGGAAGAGAGTTGCTTGTGCCGTTATTATCGACCTACGTCTGTCTGTCTGGCTCGTCTCAGCTGGGAAGCTGCAGGCAAGAGAAGACAGTCTGCAAGTCCTCAGGGAGATGACATTACTGTCGTGAGGAGGAAAAACAACCCTCTCTCTATCTCTTTACCTCTCCCTGTCCTCTCACCCTCGTCTACAGCTTCTATAATTAGATTGAGACTTGAAGAATGAATCTATCCTTTTGGCAGGTTCTTAAATAAACAGTTCGCACAAATATGAAAATTCCCTCATTATTTACCCTCATGTTATTCTAATCAAACCTGTTTGACTTTGTTCGAATAATGTGCTGGTCGATGTTTTCATGAATCAATTGTTTAAATCAGTTTTGTGAATTAGATCAAACGGTAACACTTTAGTATGGGGAACATAATCACTATAACTACGACTTTTGATTACTGCTTATTAATAGTTAGTAAGGTAGTTGTTAAGTTTAGGTATTGGGTAGGATTAGGGGATGTACTGTAGAATATGGTCATGCAGAATAAGGCATTAATATGTGCTTCATAAGCACTAATAAACAGCTAATATGCTAGTAATATGCATGCTAATAAGCAACTAGTTAATAGCAGGAATTAAACCCTAAAATAAAGTGTTCCCGCTAAAACAATTAATTGATAAGATCCAATTCAAACGACTGTACACTACTGGCCAAAGGTTTGGAATAATTAAGAAGAAAATTAAGTGTCTTTTATGATCTTTTATGAGTCTTTTCAACTACTTTTTTGCATTCTTTTCGAAGCATGTGTGTAAAAGAGCGACCAACACATACTTCAAAATTTCTCCTTTTGTGTTACACAGAAGAAACGAAAGTCTGTACAGGTTTTCAAAAGCATAAGGTTGAGTAAATGATGACTTTTGGGGGGTGAAATAGTCCTTCATAACATGTGTATGAATTTGTATGGAGGAAGATACTGTGGCATTTGTAAAGCAGTGGGAGGTTGTTATATATTATATAAAATCTGTGATGGTTGTCTCATTGCTTAAAATAATAGAGGAAACTCATCAGCTGTTCTGAAAATAGTGCCGTCGCAATACGGCACACACTAAAGAAATGCAGCTTGGCCCATCTAAGTGAGTTTGACTGTGGAAAATCGTCTCAAGAAAGAGACCAAGTACTTTTAAACACTCACGACTGATTCTGTCAGACTGCATTTTGACTGGCGGTTTTATTTGCATGTCAGAATGTATTTTCGGTGAAGGCCGTCCTTGGGTTTAGGCTAAAGTCTGGGCTGGACTAAGAAGGGGGTGGAATCATTTCACTTTAAAACTCACTTCCCAGACCCCTCCGGCTCTTAATTAAAATTGAACGGCTTAAGACAGTTTTATTAATTCCCTGTGACACGTCCTCTCAGATACGCTCCTGAAGGACTTTACGTCTCGATGTTTGCGGAGGTCCTCAGCTCAACAGTTTTGTCCCTGCAGAGCGATATATTTAAAGTTCGGGCTATTTCTCCTTTTAGCTATTGTGCTCTGAGCTTCATCCTCCATCACCTTTATTTTTAAAGAGGAATGCAGGGTTTATTAGGGTTTAATACAATGGGGCTTCAATGGTTTATGGGGATTTTCGTGGCTTTCAGCATTGTAAATTTGACACCATCCCCTCCCCCAAGTGTCCAAGGCCCAGCTGCCACGTTTGAAGGCTGCCAACTGCATCAACCTAAATATCGATCTCCTTTTCTCTTTCTCCATCTTTCTTTAACACCAGACGTTCATAAGTCATGCGCTCTTTTATGGCTTAAAGGCGCAAGAACTGGCCGCTCTCCCAGGAGTGGCCGGTCTGTCCTCGGTCCACGCCGAGCCTGAAGAACAACAGGGGTTTTGTTTCACTTCTCTAATGTTCCCTATCTGGCAAAAATATGGATGGCGATAAAGTTTAAGTGGCAGCGCAGTGTACGATTGATACTTTCAATGCTTCCTTGGCCTCCAGCTGAATGCTTGTGTTCTGGTGCCTGCATTGCTTAAGTAGGCTCTCAAAATAAATCAAAGCCTATGTAACTCCCACTGTCACAGGGGCGTATTTTTCTCAAAGTCGCGCAAGCTTGTTTTGGTGGGCGACCTTTTTCGCTACAGTGCCAATTTGGATGTGGATGAACACCTTCTTAGTCTGGCTGTTCATGAAATGAAAGTGAATCTTTAGGTTACTTTCTGGAGAATTGTGAACTTTGTGGTCCATATAGCATTTAAAGGTGTTTTTGTTTGAATCATGCATTTATACTTTTTCATTCATTTTAACACATTCACATAAAGACATATTGTCCCATAGTAGCAATTTTAAGACCTAAATTCACAATTGTAAGAGATAGTTGGTTTACTGTAAATAGTTGCGGGTGCGAGAAAGTCATACTGTGAGTTGTAGTGAAAATTATGTGAAATAAAGTTGAAATTATCTGTGGCAAATGCAAAAATTTGCGATTATAAAACCCATAGTCTGAAATATAAAGTCAAAATGACAAGAAATAGTCACAATTGTGAATTACATAGTTATTACAAGTTATTACATAGTAATTACAAGACAATTGTTGAAATTATGATGTAGAAGGTCACAAATATGAAAAGGTTGCAATAATGAATATATGAGAAGCCATATTATGATAAATTATGAGCCATATTATGAGAATACGAAAGTCATTTGGTGTGGAGCGATGAGAGAAATGTATAAATTATGAATGTGTGGTCGCAATTTTGAAACAAAGTCGCATTAAAAGAAACAGTCATGGTTGTGAGATATAGTCATATTGTATGATATAAAGTGCAAACGCAAGGAAAAAGGCACAAAAAAACCCTTTTGTGAGATATAAATAAAGATGCTATTGTGAGATACGAAGTTGAAATTATGAGATCACATTTGAAAATAAAGTCATAATGTAATAAAAAAAATTATTTCGGATATAGAAAGTCATATGGTAAAGAGTGAATATGACTCATAAATTATCTACTACTCTACTTTGTGCGATATACACTGAGAATTGTGGAAAAAAAATATCGGTCGCAAATGCGCGAAAAATTATTTAATACAAACCCATTGTGAGATATAAAGTTGGAATTACGAAAAATGAAGTTGTAATTATGAAGTATAAAGTCCTAGTGTGACAAGATTTACTCAAAAGTCACAATTTATGTTTTTTTTTTGTGTGTTTTTTTGTAAAAAATAAAGTCTTAAAATGTAGTGACTTAAGGATGTGACAAAAAATACATTTTTTATAACATTCACATTAAGTTATTTCTGAATGTTCAGTCCTTAATATTTCAGTTCCTCGCTATTTGAATTATTTGTTTGGCCAAGGCATTGTTGCTCCATTTTATTCCCTTCATTCTGAGCGCTTATGATAATGTATGTCACACAGAGACACGGCTACAAGAGCAGCTGCATTTCTGGCATGAGCCTGTGAATGTATATATATACAGTATGTGTGTGTGTCGTGTCAGAGACAATCTGTTGGACGAGTCAGAGCTGACCTCTCTGAGGTCCCCAGCATCGTGTTCGCTGTCATTTCCTGCTCACTCAGACAAGATCCTGAGGAGATTCGGCAGTCGGCGCGAAACAGCCGCCCAGCGGTGTTTGCCTGCCCACATAGCCCAGCGCTACAGTGGGCCGCAGTGACATTTAGATTGGGAATTCATAAAAAGAAGCCAGTGTTTTGCTTTGTCGCTCTCTTACATCCAATAATCCAGCAGGTAGAGAAAGAGAGAGTGAAAGAAAGGGAAAACAAAATGGATGCTCACAAGGGAAATTAAGTTGTCTTATTCGGCTCCTTATAGATGTTATTTTACACTAATCTTGGACCAATGTTCCTGTCACAACTACACATTGTAACCTTTGTAAGAGAAAGAGAAAAATTGGTCACGGATCTGCGTTGATGGGGGGATTCAACGAGGGCCTCTTCTTTATATAAGCGGTCACCTATTTATGAAATAAATGGAATATTTGTACTTTTAAAACCTTTAAAACATTAAAATATGTTATTATTATTAAAGTGTCCATATTGTGCTATTAAAGGCTCTTAATTTTGTTTCGTCTCCTACAACAGGTTTACATGCATCCAAGGTCAAAAAAACTATTTCTCATAATATACATTTGCAGCATCACCTCATTTCTCACAGTGTCTGAAACAGTTCTAAAGAGGATTCAGTCTCTTTAAACTCCTCTTTTCCGAGAGTCTATTGTGATTGGTCTACTCTGCTCTGATTGGTCAGGTGGCCAGTGTGTTGTGATTGGTCTACTCTGCTCTGATTGGTGAGATGACCCAGTCTGATGTGATTGGTCTACTCTGCTCTGATTGGTCAGATGACCCAGTCTTTTGTGATTGGTCTACTCTGCTCTGATTGGTCAGATGACCCAGACTGTTATGATTGGTCTAGTCTGCTCTGATTGGTCAGATGGCCCAGTCTGTTGTGATTGGTCTACTCTGCTCTGATTGGTCAGATGGCCCAGTGTGTTGTAATTGGTCTACTCTGCTGTGATTGGTCAGATGACCCAGACTGTTGTGATTGGTCTACTCTGCTCTGATTGGTGAGATGGCCCAGTCTGTTGTGATTGGTCTACTCTGCTCTGATTGGTCAGATGACCCAGTCTGTTGTGATTGGTCTACTCTGCTCTGATTGGTCAGATGACCCAGACTGTTGTGATTGGTCTACTCTGCTCTGATTGGTCAGATGGCCCAGTCTGTTGTGATTGGTCTACTCTGCTCTGATTGGTCAGATGACCCAGTCTGTTGTGATTGGTCTACTCTGCTCTGATTGGTCAGATGACCCAGTCTGTTGTGATTGGTCTATTCTGCTCTGATTGGTCAGGTGGCCAGTGTGTTGTGATTGGTCTACTCTGCTCTGATTGGTGAGATGACCCAGTCTGATGTGATTGGTCTACTCTGCTCTGATTGGTCAGATGACCCAGTCTTTTGTGATTGGTCTACTCTGCTCTGATTGGTCAGATGACCCAGACTGTTATGATTGGTCTAGTCTGCTCTGATTGGTCAGATGGCCCAGTCTGTTGTGATTGGTCTACTCTGCTCTGATTGGTCAGATGGCCCAGTGTGTTGTAATTGGTCTACTCTGCTGTGATTGGTCAGATGACCCAGACTGTTGTGATTGGTCTACTCTGCTCTGATTGGTGAGATGGCCCAGTCTGTTGTGATTGGTCTACTCTGCTCTGATTGGTCAGATGACCCAGTCTGTTGTGATTGGTCTACTCTGCTCTGATTGGTCAGATGACCCAGACTGTTGTGATTGGTCTACTCTGCTCTGATTGGTCAGATGGCCCAGTCTGTTGTGATTGGTCTACTCTGCTCTGATTGGTCAGATGACCCAGTCTGTTGTGATTGGTCTACTCTGCTCTGATTGGTCAGATGACCCAGTCTGTTGTGATTGGTCTACTCTGCTCTGATTGGTCAGATGACCCAGTCTGTTGTGATTGGTCTACTCTGCTCTGATTGGTCAGATGACCCAGACTGTTATGATTGGTCTACTCTGCTCTGATTGGTCAGATGGCCCAGTCTGTTGTGATTGGTCTACTCTGCTCTGATTGGTCAGATGACCCAGTCTGTTGTGATTGGTCTACTCTTATCTGATTGGTCAGATGACCCAGACTGTTATGATTGGTCTACTCTGCTCTGATTGGTCAGATGGCTTAGTCTGTTGTGATTGGTCTACTCTGCTCTGATTGGTCAGATGGCCCAGTCTGTTGTGATTGGTCTACTCTGCTCTGATTGGACAGATGGCCCAGTCTGTTGTGATTGGTCTACTCTGCTCTGATTGGTCAGATGGCTCAGTCTGTTGTGATTGGTCTACCACTTACAGTACGTGTCGGAAACTACCTGGCCATTAGCATATCTGAATTTCAGCACTTCCTCAGCATTTGATACACAGTGACACGAAAAGAAATGATGGTGTCGGTTTTATCGTATCAATTCGAGCGAGTCCTCATTCTTTGGAAATGCATCAAAGTGGATTTGCTTTCACAACACAGAAAACAGTGTCTTCTTGACATGTCGTCAACACAAACCAAACTCTTCCAGTCACAGCTACAACTACAGTGTTTGAGGGTCAAAGTAGACAATGTTCTCAGGCAGCTAATGAAGACCATAGGCTGCCATTGTGCAAATTTGTTACACGCCTACGTAGGTTCGAGCAGGAATCAAGACTGGAATCACTGACGACTCATTTCAGGCAGTTCAGAATAGCTTCTTTATTTGGGATACAATAACTTCATAATATTTGAAACTTTGCAGACCTTTTACATTCACACACAACTATATTACACAACAACACATCAAAGGTAATATCTGAAAAAGCATGATAGGAGCTCTTTAAGAGCAATTTATTATCAACATTTTATATTATTTTATTCTGCACTGAAAACTTTGCGTTTTTTCATAACGGACTCATTTAGTAGAGCTCAACTTGAAATATGTTTACTATCAAAGCATTCTCTTTTAAAAAAAAGGCATGTTTAGTAAAACAAAACGATGATTTTTATGGAAATAAATCTGACAAGAGTTCAGAAACAAGCCTTTTAAACTATATTCATACTACTGACCAGCGCACAAACATATGTCCGATTAACACTAATGAACGCTTTTCCTCACCAAAATAAGACAAGAAAATCTGAGACAAAGCAGCACAATTTGGAATAATTGGTCTGAGCTTGAGGTGTTGAGGGATAATTGGAGACGAATGAGGAGAGTTCTGCGTATAATTACTTGTCAGTTCTTGTTATTTCAGACCATTTCTTGACAGTGCAGGTTAAAAAAAAGCCTAAAAGGAGAGCAACAACAACACAACCCAATGAGGACAGAGATGTCGCTTTAATCCAAAGCCACAAGCACAAGAAGTATGAGGATGTATTACACTGAACATAGTGACGGGCATGTAATCACAAACTTAATGTTTAAATTAGGTGTCTAAACATTATATTAAAGAGATCATACCAAACAGTAGCTATTGACTTCCATAGAATGGAGGGGGAAAAAAATACTATGGAAGTCAATGGGGCCAGTCAACTGTTTGGTTATCAACATTCTTCAAAATATCTTCTTTTGTGTTCGTTCAGCAGAAGAAAAAAATTAATACAATTTTGGAACAACTTGAGTGTGAGCAAATTATGACAGAATTTAAATTTTTGGGTGAACTATCCCTTTAAAGGCTGTGCTTATTTGAACTACTACATTCACAATGCAAGTGCTTTATTGCTTGTATAAAACGTTTCCGCGTGAAAAAATATTCAAATGTGATTTCTATTGGCGTGATCTCATAGTTTTGATGACTTGACTGTTGACTTGAGATGTACATATTAATGATGGCGTCAATTTCAAACCATTTCGAGCGTGATTCAGACCCTGACAATGTTAACGAACAAGAAAATCGTGCAGAACGGATTTCAAGCATGGACTTTCACAGGACGTTTCAGAGTGTTTTTTTTTTTTGTGTGTTTTTTTTGTAATTTTCTTATAGATACCATGTTATCCACCATTTAATCATATTTGTCGGAAAACTATGGCAATACAAACAGTAATCGATCACAAAATCATGCATAATTTTCCTAAGAGGCGGTGAACAGTCTTACAAAAGCTCAGGTAAACACTACATCAATATCATGGCAACTACATAAAGCTTATAATTGGAAGTGTTAATAGAAAAAAACAACTACAAATAATAAGACATACATACAAGTTGTGATTCATAAACAACAGATTGTCCTGACAAAATGGGAATGGCTTCGTCTTTCAGGAGAAGCTTTTGTGCGTACAGCCTGCATTGACAACAGCTCATCTTCTTCCCTAAAGTAGCCCAACATGGCCTCACACCCTTTGTTGCGTGTTCCCGGGGGCAGGGTTTATGTAAATTTTAGGGTCTGTGATGTTACCAACCCGGGAAGAAGCTCATTGTAGTCCCTACCAGCCATTTGTTGTAGTCCTTAAAAAATGATTTCTGTAAAAGAAAATATCTCCCTTTGCATTGAACTTTGAGCGTCGCAACTTTGCAGATGTTGTTTGTGCTCAAACAGCAACATTACACACTAACTAAAGTTAAAAAAGTGAAATCATAATCAAGAACCCCTTCAATATTTATTTATTACGGGTCCTAATTTAGGAAACAATGAGCATGTGAAGCTTTAATGTGCTATGCTGCTTATATTTATCAAGCAGTAAAAACACACATTCCTGCACCCAAAACAAGGCATCTGTGGATGAAAGTCAGAAAGAAGGACTGATGGGATGATGTCCTGCTCCACTTCACAGACGATGAATTGAAGGAGAATTTTAGATTCATGATACTTTATTCAATACCAACAGCTCGTTCCGTGCGTCATTGTTTAAAAAAAAAAAAAAAACTTTTTCTTTCTTGTTAAACTTTCTTCTCCTGTGTCCTGAAAGGTTTGTTTGAGCAGCGCCCTCTACTGTACAGACGTGCATTTGCATTTCCTTCAGCCTGAGACTTTTCACTTTTGGTGTAAAAGGGCCTTTACATTTGCCAAAAATAGAACACAATTTTTTTTTTTATTATCAAAAAACAAACAAGCAAGCCCAGCCCAGGTGTGAAAAAGTAACACAAAAGTAACCTAATGCATTACTTTCCATAAAAAGTTACTAAGTAATGCAGTTAGTTACTTTTTAGGGAGTGACTCAAAATTGTAATGCATTACTTTTAAAAGTAACTTTTCCCAACATTACTATATTATAAGTAACTTTGGAATTACATGCCAACTAACTATCATTAGAGTATTAGTAGACTGTAGTCGACTTAAGTTAGGGTTAGATGTTAGGGTTCGGGTTAGTAGAATAAGTTTACATGTATTTGCAAAGTAATTAATAATCAGTAAAATGTTTTCTGGGGAGCATCAAAATAAAGTGTTAGCAGATTTTAAGCAGACAGTCTACTAATACTCTGAGAGTTAGTTGACATAGTTGCAAAGATACTTATAGTTAGTAGAATGTCTAAAGTGGACCATCGAAATAAAGTGTTAATGAAAATTATTTATTCACCAAATATTTTTTTTCAATGTATTTCATGATCTATTGCACAATTCCCATCCAAAACTGTTGCACTTTCATTATGCCATTCTCTGTTACTCCTGAGAAATTTGGAGTGACCCAACTTGGCTTTCAAGCATAACATTGGCATTGCTGCCCAATTAAACACGGTAGATATTGCTGTGAAATGGACCAGGTCTCACATATACGTTTATTCCAGTATCCTTTGTACACGGCAATTCTCTATGGCCCATTTACAACAGAGCAGCTTTGTAATTTATTTTCCTGCAGAGTTGCTCTTAATCACGTCTCTTATTAGTTTGTAATGGTTCAATTGTTAGGGCACATCCTGCAGATTGTATTATACATGCGTGTTGACTTATTAATACTGTTTAATATACTTCACTTGTTAATATAAGAACAGAATTAATGTTTGTATGTAATATCACAAACCATTTTTTAATTAAGCACATCATTGGATCACATCTTATCAGATCTGACTTTTTTAAATCAGCAACTTTTCGACTAAATTAACATGTTTCAGGTGCGATGACTATCACGAAACGGCGTTATCGTGAGCGTCAAAGCTTTTGCTGACAGCGCAGGCAGATTATAGCAGGCACTAGTGCCACTTCTGGGCTAATTATTGGGCGTCACAGACGCGCGGGCTGTTGTCTCCCGCCGTAAATCTAAACAAATCGCTTTTTTGCACATGACAGCCACTTCCAATTAGTACACAAAGGAAGAAACCAGCTATGAAATGAGCTTAAGTGATTATGGCACAGTGATCTAATGCAGTAGCTTTCAATGTTTCCTGGTGTTTTTTTTTGGTTTGAATCAAAATATGTTAAGGAAGAGGGCTAATTGGTGGTGAGAGAGGCGGAGGGCTCCTGTACTGGCAGTGGTGTAATTTTCAGCACTATATTTTTCTGCATGACCAAGAGTTCAAAGAATATTTTCATATTAGACTGAGGGAGGAAATGCAGAGTTATAAGAAGTAGGAAAAAATCCTTTGCTGATATCAGCAAGCCTTCGTCAAGTGGCACAATTTTCTCAGGCAGGTTTTAATGAAATCGTTCTTCTTTCACAAAGAGAATTGGATTGAAAATATTCTGAAAAAGTGGTGTATTATTTCTGACTGAAATCCAAATTAATGACATTCTTAGAGTCCTGCATTCTTAAAAGTATACTTTTAGACTTTATTGAAACTTAAAAATTGACTGTACAGGATGTGCTTTGTAAACAAAATGTCTGGTGTTTGTGATATTATTTTTTGGGGGGCGTGTTGTTTTTAACTTTAATCAATATAATATAAAAGTGTGTAGTATGAATGCAATCCAGACATAGTACATTTGTCATGTTGTCATTGACATGTGACCAATGGTGTCAGTTGTGTCGCTTCACTGCCATTCACATTCCTCTCCTGTGGCCTCATGGGATAGTAAAGTGTCTATTAGATGCGCACTTCAGAATCTCGCCGGAAGTAGTAGGTCATTCGGGTACTTTTCATCTACTGTTTTATGAGTACTGTGAATTCGGACATACTACTCTTTTCACAAATGTTTTTCACCTACTATACAATCACCGGCCACTTTAAGTGTCAATTAAATGCGCAACATCCATGATGTTAATCTCCCATTCCATCACATTCCAAAAGTTCCTCTACTGGATTGAGATCTGGTGACTGTGGAGGTCATTTGAGTTTATTGAACACATTGTCATGTTCAAGAAACCAGTTTGAGGTGATTTGAGCTTTGTGAGCGTGTTATCCTTCTGGAAGTAACCATCAGAAGATGATACACTGTGGTCATAAAGGGATGGAGATGGTCATCAACAATACTCAGGTATGTAGTAGCCCACCACCAGCAGCCTGAACCGTTGAAACAAGGCAGGATAGATCCATGCTTTCATGTTGTTAATACCATCAGACCAGGCAACATTTTTCCAATCTTCTATTGTCCAGTTTTGTTGAGCCAATGTGAATTGTAGCCTCAATAGTTTGTGTCTTTTTTGCTGCTGTAGCCCATCTGCTTCAAGGTTGGATGTGTTTAGCATTCAGAGATGCTCTTCTGCTTCAAGGTTGGACGTGTAGAGCGTTCAGAGATGCTCTTCTGCTTCAAGGTGTTGAGCGTTCAGAGATGCTCTTCTGCTTCAAGGTTTGACGTGTTGAGCGTTCAGAGATGCTCTTCTGCTTCAAGGTTGGACGTGGTGAGCGTTCAGAGATGCTCTTCTGCTTCAAGGTTTGATGTGTTGAGCATTCAGTGATGCTCTTCTTCTTCAAGGTGTTGAGCGTTCAGAGATGCTCTTCTGCTTCAAGGTTGGACGTGGTGAGCGTTCAGAGATGCTCTTCTGCTTCAAGGTTTGATGTGTTGAGCGTTCAGAGATGCTCTTCTGCTTCAAGGTTTGATGTGTTGAGCATTCAGAGATGCTCTTCTGCTTCAAGGTTTGATGTGTTGAGCGTTCAGAGATGCTCTTCTGCTTCAAGGTTGGACGTGTTTTCAGAGATGCTCTTCTGCAGACTTCGGTTGTAACGAGTGCTTATTTAAGTTACTGTTGCCTTTCTATCAGCTGAATCAGTCTGATTATTCTCCTCTGACCTCTGGAATCAACAAGTCATTTTCTCCCACAGATCTGCTGCTCACTGGATATTTTCTTTTTCAGACCATTCTCTGTGAACCCTAGAGATGGTTGTGTGTGAAAATCCCAGTAGATCAGCAGTTTCTGAAATACCCAGACCAGCCTATCTGGCACAAACAACCATGCCACATTCAAAGTCTCTGTCCCTTTTCCCCTACGGCTGCAGCGGGCTCCTTCCTCCCTTCTGGGTTGCCTCTGTCCTCGAACACATTGGCGAACACATCTTTGAGAATTTTTTTTCTCAAGGATGTGTCATTTTGGTGATCAAAGATTAGTTTTAAGGGATAAAAGTATTGACTACAGGGGGATTTTAAGTATTCTTTTATTAAAAAAAAAATATAGGAGTATAAGTATAAAATATAAGATATATATATATATATATATATATATATATATATATATATATATACTCTTCACACTATCAGATGAGAACAAAACTTAAACTGAATAATGACGCTATTGCCTTCCGTAGAGCTGCTTTATAGATGAATTGAATTAGTTTCATAATGGACCAATTTTGAAACATCAACACTAATATTGAACTGATTTGAATCAGCACTGAACTGACTTGAGCTGTATAATAATGACACTATTGTCTTTTTAGAGCTGCATTACAGCAGAATTCGACTCATAATTGATGAAGTTTGCATTATTGATTCTGTTGAAACAAAGCTTCTGTTTGAAACAATCTCTTTTGTATAAAGCGCTACATAAATAAACATGACTTGACTTTTAAGATTTGAAGCACACTACAAGTGCTCATTCAATACAATTAAGGCCAGTTTCTTTCCCCAAGTGTTGATTTAGCCGCACAGATAAGTATTTAGATCTTCATTTAGGCTCTTGGTTCTCAACACCAATTGATCTTCACAAAGTCACCGGAGTTGAATGTTTCACGTCGGCCATCAAAAAAACGGTAATCACCTCATTGCTTTTGCATTTAAGGCTGTGAGAAATGTAGTCCCTCCCTGACAGTTTCGCCTTAATTAAATGTACCTCGCTAGTGAGTTCATGAGAGACCAATGACTCTTCAGGGTTCTCTGTAAATCACAAACTGCTTCGCGCAAACAACCGATCGCTCAGCAGCTGAATACATCTGTTCCGCTGCCCTCTTCAACATGGACAATATTTGTCTATTCTCTTGGCAGTCTTTCATGTGAGGCCCAGATTTATACGGCCACACTTCATTATTTGCACGGCCGGTATTTATGTTCATTAGTCCCAGTGATGGGTTTTTCTGTGTAATATATCGCCGGCGTTTATGTGCGTTGTGGGTGAGCAATTGGAATGCCTATTGATTTCTGAAGTGATTTAACACTGATTTTCAACAAGCGTGGAAAATGGCTTTGCCTCTGCTCAAGAGCTCGGTTCACTTTAGCAGCGCTCAGTGGGTGAAGTCGGTCGGGGAAGGTTAATTATTAATTGCGTTGTTTGTTTATAGACTACAATATGCTTTACGAGATGTTTGGAAAGTGCTAAAGTAATCAGCACAGGTCTCGGCCAATAGAATCTTCATCCCTCAGCAGATCCAGATTGTCTCCGTTGTTTCCCCTGGAAGCTGTTTGTGTCGGATACATTGAGGGATTTGATTGCGGATGCACCACATCACACTCTCCTCCAGTGATGAGACAATTCGGCTCTGGCATTTTGTGGTGTCACAGTTGGTCAGGTTAGCCTGCGATATATCACTCCATCTTCTTTCCTGAAGTTAGTGGGATAGAAACAGACAACTGTCAGTTGGTAAGTGAGCAGACGTTTGCCACCCTGACGGATTGTTCACCCATGAACAACAGCATATTTTATCTTGCTTTGTTTTCCTCATATATATATATTTTTTTGGGAATACATTGCATCTTACATCATCCATCGATGATAATCCCCCGAGTGCACATTTTCTGCATCCAGTTGCAATAACATTAAGTTAAATTTAGCCAATGCCCCCCCAAGCTTTTACTCCAAACATGTAGTCATTTATTTTAAAGCATGCTCAATATTGTGTGGGTGCATTCATTATACTCAAAACCATTATTGAAAACACAGTATTCTATAAACATGGGTGCGGAGACAAATAAACACACATTAACATGTACAGATAATTATTCACAAATGTAAAATTAGGAATCCTTGAACACAAATTGACGGTTGAGAATTAATTATCAATCTGACACTTGTGAGCTGCAGACTTTTTATTTCAGACTTGCTAATGACCCTGTCACACAGAGTCAACAGACTGTGTTAATATTCTCAGTTTTTTTTTTTTTTTTTTCATATTTAAACAAGCACATTTCCATGCATAGATCATTGTCATGCAAAGTCCAGTGAATGTTTACAAAGAAAAATCTCCATTTGTTTCTCTTAGACAGCAATCAGCAATTTTGTATGATTTCAAAATAAATAAAATTTCCACTTTTATGTTTGTTACGAGTTGCTGGTGGCTGTAATAATCGCATGGCACAGGAAATACAATGACAAAGTCTTTACTTGGAAAATATGCAGGATAATACAGGAATCAAACACATCAAACAAAACCACTTACAACATAAACGAGATTGAACAGTGAACAGAGGAAACCATTGGCTTAAATACACAGAGTTAACAAGGTAACTAAATGAACGACAGGTGAGCGTAATCCAATCAGAAACCAAAGAAACACACTAGCAATAAGAACTCAGGCAAAACAGAACAGGGAACACAATGAAAATTAAATCAGAACAGAATTAGACCCTGTAACGGTCTCATTCTGTTCTGATTTTAATTTTCATTCCCCTCCCGGAAGGTGCGTCCTCGTGTCATAACGAGTCCAACAGAGGAAGGAAGGAGAGAGGGAGGGATGAGGCTTGGGAGGAGGACGAGGGGCTGGTGGAGGGTAGGAGAAGACAGCAGGAGAGACCAGGGTGGCGATAACAGTGGGAGGAGCCAGGGAGGAGACGAGAGCAGGAGGAGCCAGGAGGGGGCCCAGAACACAGCCAGGACAAAAGCCCATGGTGCAGTCGAAGGAGGGAAGAGCTCTGGTGGAGACTTGGCTAGTAAGCCCAGGGGACGACTGACTGAGATGGAAGTGGAGACCCAGGCAGAGCCGAAGAGCCAATGGAGCCTAAGCGAGGCTGAGCCGCTGTGACAACCATCCAAGGTGGAGCCAGAGTGCCAGAGGACTGAGGTGGAACCGGTGGGACAGAGGACAAAGACAAAGCTGGAGGGAAGCCGGATGCACCCGAAGAAGTGGAGGGACGAAGCGCACCTGAAGACCTAGAAGTCCATGGCACAGGCAGAGCCGGTGGGACAAGGGAGCCTGGTGGAGCTGTAAGGACGATGGTCCCAGGTGGTGCTGAGGGAACGAGGAGCCAAGGTGGAGCCGACTGGTTGACGAGTCAAAGTGGAGTGATGGCCTCAGTGGCTGGAGGTGAAGCCAGGGGATTCTCTTGCCAAGCCAGAGCAGGAGACCGGAAGACCCGATGCAGATCCGTGCTGCAGAGTGGAGTCAACTAAGGAGGAGCCGAGGGACTGAAGGGAAACAGCGACGGCGGGGCCAAAGAGTTTGTCTCTGTCGGCGGGGCCTCTGTTATTGACAGAGGGGGAGGAGGTGGGAGAGGGACGCTGGGCGGGATCTTCAGAGACACTGGAGACTTGGAGTTGGGCGAGACCAGCAGGGACAGGAGACTCAGGGAAATATCCTCCTCCAACTCCTCATAATCATGGCAGGCTCGGGCTCCATGTCTGAGGTGGGTTCTGGAATAGGCTCCTGGCTGGGATCTGGGTTCATAGTGGGGCTGGTGACGTCTTCATCAGCAACGCAGATGGTGAATGATGATCCATTGTTTACCAGCACCCACTCAAATGCCTTGGACCACTCATTTAGGCTGGTAAAAAAAACAACAACAAAAAAACCACACACAGTGGTCGGGGAAGTTGATAAGGCATTCCAGGTCTAAAAATGTCCTGTGTGGTTCTTGACGTTTAGCTGTTCTTGCTCAAAACAAAGCAACTGGATTGCAGGTAAGTCCATATATAATCGCCATAATGTGTTTAGTCTTCTGTTACGAATTGCCGATGGCTGTAATAATCGCAAGGTACAGGAAATACAATAAACAAAGTCTTCACTTGGAAAATACGCAGGAGAATACAGATTATTTATTTTATTTTATTTTTGCGCTTCACAGCTGCTGGTCTCTGTTTAAAGTTCATTATGTGGAAAAGAGCAGCATAAACATTGTTCAAAATATCTCCTTATGTATTCTACATAAAAAGAAAGTCCTACAAGTTTTGAACAGCATGACCATGACTACATTTTTATTTCGAGTTGATTATGAAGTAAACTCGTGCGAGGTACAGTACTGTATGTTTTAACTTTTCAAAGGTCAATCTGAAGTATTTTTCTATTCTTGTTAACTTCTCAGATCTACCCTGTTGAGATGCTCAATTACTTCAGCGAGGGCTGTACCACATCAACACATATACAGAGAGCAAATGTACCGCTTTAATCGGAAGAGAGTAAGAGAAAGAAGCGAGGAAAAAAAGAGAGAGAGGATGAAGAACAGGTGTTATTGGAGAATCCCTGCGGCTTTCTTATACAAGGCCATAATGTATTTTTACTAACAGTGCAGTATGACACGATCAGGGTCTGTCAGGATGAG